>NC_091821.1:165574040-165874040 GCF_038994185.2 Dermacentor albipictus | reverse complement strand
TAATCACCAGAGCCGTAGTTTCAGCTCCTATCAACGGAGCTTCCGCATCTTACGTGTCGGAGTGCGCCGCGGCTCCCACAGTGAAAGGCCAGCGTTGAAAGGCTGTCATCGCAGAGACGGCATCGCCGCCTCCCCACGACCTTCGGCCGTTGTAATGAACGATCTTAAGCGGAGCAAGTGCTGGCAGGCCCCGCGATGCAAGTGGAGCCTACACGTCGGCCGTCCTCGCGGGAAGCGTGTCGCGGTCTGTAACCGAATAGCGCGGCCTCTGTCCATCGAGTTGTTATTGATGGCGTTCGGTCGCGAGGTCTCTGTCGTCTGGGATACATTCGGAACGCTTTATTAAGATTGGTATCGGCCGGTGATTCATCGGACTTTGTCGGCCGTTTGTTACGGCACCGCGCGAGCAGGGCCCCTTCGCGTTTCATCGAGAAATGGATAAGTAAAAGAAGGCTTCCCAGCCGAGCAGCTTCCTTCCGGTTTCCGGACGCATCATTTAGTCCAAGGACTTCCTGCACCGTCCGAATCTCCAGACGTCGCGTAAAATGTCCGCATGCGCCTGCGATTCTTAGCTCGAACAGAGCGTGGCGGAAGCCTGCGATATTTCTCGCGCCAGTAAAAAAGGCAAACACGAACGAACAAACTGATACGCAGAAGAGGGGATTCTGAAATATACACGCCAACCTGCACTATTGTTGATTTCACACTTTTTAAGGCTTATGTTGACCATGTTTATTTATTTATTTTTGCATTCCGGGGGTTTATTATTACCTGCCTTTTTTTTTTAAACAATGCATATTTTTTAAATAAAAATGCCATAAGCACAGCCAACGTGGCGCTTTTGCAGACGAGTTGCTAGACCCGAGGTGGAAATACTTTGCCGCTACTAACTTGAGCTCCAGACATTCACTAAAAAAATTCATTAACTTTTTTATTGCTGCCTGAGAGGCAGTTGTTTAAATGGCGAATTTGAAGTGTCGCATTTTAATGCAGCCTCATCGTTTTTTTTTAAATTTTGACAGTCGCAACTGATTCGAGATATTTATCATTGAGTTTCAATGGTTAATCTAGAAAATAGCCAAACCGAGAGCTGCGTCGGTGCATAAAATGCGGGCCTGCTATCATATCAGAACGAAACGCCCCGTGACAAGCGCGAGGAAGTTGGAAACCCAACGTCTCGGCCAGTCGCGACAGCTACTGATACGACAAGCCTTCCCTGGGAAACATGCGCGGCTGTGTGTCGGGCCAGGATTTGCTGCGGCGTGCTATATGATTCAAACTTCGCCCCTACTTCCTTAAGGGGCGTTGCCGTCTGACGCGCCACGGGACGCGCTCAGTCTCGATATGGTTTCGATTGAGCTTTGAAATTGGATGATGAAAATATAGAATTAAGGAGTGCGATATTCAAGGTTAACAAGAAAGAAAGATGGGTATGCATTAAAATGCGACTGCCTTCAATTTCGCCATATAAACAACTGCCCTAAGGCATTCATAAAAAGTTAATGAATTAATTGTTGTTAATTATTCTTCTGAAGCTCACATTATTAGTGGCAAAGTACATTTGCCTCGCCCAGGGACTCGTCTGAAAAAATGACGCGTTGGCTGCGCTTATAGCTTTTTCTTAAAAGATATGTACTGTTAAAAAAAAAAAGATACACCTTCCATATAAGACAACCTATACAGCAAGGACCTGCTTATAACGTTGCGCCTCCCGACTCTGATGAAAGGTGGAGGAAGGTCGGTTAACACCGTGACCTGCTTAGTAATCTCCTTGCCCACAAGCCATAAAGAGCGTCGTTCTGGGGAACGGGCGCCGGTGCAGGAACTCTTGAACAGAGGCGCAAGGTGCGACGCGGCACCGCAACCTGCTGTGACGGAGAGAGCTAATCTCGACAGGCTCAGCGCCAGCCGAGCACCAGGCCAGACGCGTCTCGCGCGCGGGCGTCGTAGTTGGGACCACTTGGCGATCGTCTTCTTGGGTGTGCTGGATTAATGGAGCCGTCAAGTTTCGCCTGGTGCCGCCACGCCTCTGAGCGAGAAAACGCGCACAAGTCCTCATTAGGCGGCGCTTATTAATTACGCGGCGGCTGTTGCTGCTGCTGTGCGGGCACCCGTAGTGCACGCCGCAGGGAAGAGCTGCGGTGTCTGCCAGTGCTGAGACGCGCGCACGAACTCTGCAGAGGCTGCTGCGATGACTCAGGGATAATGACAGCTTTCTTTTCCGAAAGGAGCTCGGGCTCTGTCGCAGCCGCTCTCGTCCGGAGAGGAGCAGCGCAGTCCGACTCGGGTTGTGCGCGCCTGCTCCGTCCCGGGGTTCCCCCGCCGCTGCTCCGCTCGGGCGCGCGCCTGGGCTTGATAATCACAGTAATAACGCGGACATGCCGGCATCCGAGCGCTTTGTGGAGGAACCCCGCGCACGGTGACTTGCGCTCTTTGTGCATCTGACGGCCGCCTGCAAATGGCGGCGCGCTCCCTGCGCGATCATCGAGGGCCCTGCGACTGATCGGCGGGGGATAAAGGGGCGCCGTTTTGCTGCCCGCGCGCACGCCTTCCTCCCTCCGCGCTCTTGGGCGGCCGAGGAGTCGCACGGAAATGACACGTCTGCAGCCACCCCTGCTCGGCTGCAGGACTCGCGCGCTGATTCATGGCCCGGCCTCATCCGCCGCTGACCCAGGCTCGACTGGCGCGTGCTCTTCCGCCTAATTGTTCGCCCGGGGCCGCATGCCGGACGTCGCGCTTCCTCACCGGGGCGGAAACAGCGCGCCAGCGAGTCGGCAGCGCCTGTTCCCATGGCAGCCGCTGGGACGCCATCAAATCGCAAATTAAGACCTTCACATAATTAAAGTGCGCGCCAACAGTGCGCCCCCTCCGCCATCGATCGTCGCCTTGTTCTTTAATCTTGGCTCATGTTTATTACCGACAGCAATTATTCCGGGTCAGCTGACAAATGACAATGCCCGCTGCTTTGCGTGAAAATCGCACAATTTTCGGCTTCTCTCAAAAGCAGAGTTATGTTGTTATAATAATAGCATCCTTCCTTAAATTTGACTTTGCTGAGTCATGGGAATACAATTATACACACTGAATATCCTAATTTACCTAACCCACAAGTTCAAGTGAAAAGAAACGACCCCGATACGGATAAAGTTTTGTGTTTCAGTTCGTGTAAATTCCTTGCGAATGCCTTCGCCATTGTTGTAGCATTTTGTGAAGGTAATGTGAATCTAACGTCTGCGTCGTAGCTCTTGCTCTGAAAAGTATATGTGCACAGTAAAGAAGTTGCACCACACAAAATAAAATGCCAAAAAGAAGTTGAATAAGCAATGAAAGACGCTCTCAAGGCAGTGAATCGAGGTTGTGAACATGGATAAATATAGTATATGTAGCAGGCAGACATTTGAAATATGAAAAGCGGAGAATCGCCATAGGAAAGAGACGAGCGGAAAGGTACGGAGGTCAATCTGAATCGCGCTAGGCGGCGACAGTTCGCATGGGACAGAAAAAAAGAAAGGAGTACTAAAGAAAATACAGAGAACGCAGCTTATGATGTGCTATTTAATGAACGCGGTCTAACAGTAAACACGTCGACTATGCAGCAGTTTTACACTGTCGGCGCTATCACACTTTCTGAGTTGACTATGTAAAGCTCCCATCTACGCAGCTAAAAGGTGCCTGTCCAACCTGTTTGACAGCTGGTTAAATATTTCAACGCGCCTGCGCAAGGGGTGCGTTAATGTTTATTTCGCAGTAGTAGGTCTTTGCACAGACGAGGTGTATTTAAGAATTGCAGCAGTGGCTCTAGCTTTCAACGTGTATGACGTCACAGGCCAGGGTTCAATAGCTCCGGCGTAGGTTATTGCCGATTGTAAAGAACATTCATCACAAATTTAGGAACTGAATCAGTAACAGGTAAGCACGTGATTAATCGTAAAGGCTCGTGATCGTCAGCAAATATCGTCAGCAAAGATGTTTGCTCAGCTGACTGAATCGTACACTGATAGCGGTAGTGAAGCAGGAAGGAAGTAGCGATCCTTTTAGTTCTGATTAGGCGCGCCAACCGTCGTTTCATTGTTCGTAGTAAGTGCTGATCTTCCGGCTTTCAGAAAATGGATGTGTCGTGTGCTTGCCAGAATTCCACCCTTTGTTCTATCCTCGTAGTTTTCCTTCATTACTATTTCTTCGTCCAATTTCGCTATCCCTCAGTGCATCCTACAGCCTTCTGTTTCTCTTATTCTCTCTCTGCTGGTAAAAAATTCCCGCTTCTCCCGGCATATGAATATGAAAAGCATTACAAATGTCGTTCTGCAAAGCGGTATTTCTTTAACCACATGCAATGTTGAACGCGGTACAACTTGAATATTGTACTTAAAATACAAGTACATCTTGAATGCAAGTAGAGCTTGAACGGCTGTAAGCGCAGGTGAGACTGAATATGTCAGCAACTGGCTTATAGCACAGCGACCTGCGGACAAGTTAGGGGAAGTACGCATTTTCAACAAGTTCAACGTCACAATACCACCAAATGACACACTTTTGAGATGTTTTGGCTAATGAAGAAAACATTCTTTTGAGCAGAAAAGGCTGGCTAAGATTTCAGCGCAGCAATTTCATTTCAGCCTTAACTCAAAGGTTATTTTGTCTGCGCGCGCGACAAATTTAAGTTACAGTGAAAGAACAAAACGCACATGCTCGCGCAATGTGGGGCAAAGCTAAGTGTTCAATAGCACACTAACGTACATTGTGATAGAGTTTGAGGACGAATATCCGGAAACTGCTGCTAATCTCTGGATTCCTACTAAGCGGACATGTCTCGAGTACTGACCGATTTCCGTTCGCAATTCTAGCAAGACCTTAAAGTAAAATATAGGGTTTTAATTAGTAAATTGCAATTACTCATTTGTTAATCAGGGGTTATCACGCATTTAAGAACGCCCGCCGCCACTATATTAATGCATTACCGGAAAAAAAAAAAGAGAGAATGCTAACACCTGCACTACACTGTGTCAAAAAAAATTACCCCTCTCATTTGAAGCACGCAGTATAATGCGTCATCCGGTTGCTTAGTTACTGATGGAAGGTAATTAAAATACTCCGCACTGAGCAAGAACATAACATTTCCACCTCCTATTTTCGCCCAAACAAGAATGTTAGCTGCTGCGCCAAGTCTAACCAGACTGGAGATAAGTAAGCGATTTTACTTTTCAGAACCACTTCCAACGGCCGCGACATCGTGCCTCGTTAAATGTTTTGCGAAATCACGTATATACAGTCCAGGGGGAAGGAAGGCGTCGACCACCTTTTCGGAGTGTCGGTGCTCGAGCGATTGAGCGCCACCATGCGCATATCAGTGTGAACGAGTACACCATCCCCGCATTTTCTTTCTTTCTTTTTTTCTTTCTTTCTTTCTTTCTTTCTTTCTTTCTTTCTTTCTTTCTTGCTTGCTTTCTTTCTTGCTTTCTTTCTTTCTTTCACAGTAAGGCTGCTACTTCCGGACACTGTCCGAAGAGCGCATCATGGCGCAGCCCGGCCCATCTGCTATAGCTGCAAAGCGATGCTCACGTCTCGGTGTGTCACAGGGGTGTAGCGCGGCCATCACCGCAGCAGCCGCGGACAGCAGCACCGGACGACTCCGCCCCTTTCAGATCGCGCGCGTCCCCAGGAGAGGGGCTCTTCGGCCGGCACGCGCGGCACCAGAGCCACGCACACACAGGCGCACGGCTGCAACCACATACACAGCACACTGCGCGCCGCTGTGGGCTCATTCTGATTCCCGCTGCCGAGCTGTATGCAAATCAGGGCCGCCTCCGGAGCGAGGAGACACCTACGCAGTTACCGCAGCGCCTCTTGCCAGAGCCAACGTGCCTCGGGACCGCACGCGAAGAGGTCGCCACGCAAAGGACGGTAGTGCGAGCCGTGGCTTTACGGATTTGGCCAAGCTCAGCGCCGCGGCGACGTCCCTTCGACCGCTATACAGTCTCGCGCCCGCGCAAGGAATATGTCATTTGCACATTCGCGGGAAAGAACCACTAAAACCGCAGTCGCCTATTCTCACGTACAGCGAGTGACTCCTTTCATTCCTGGCGTCGAAATCCGGTGTTTCAATAACTGGTGCACATTCGTCCCCTGTTTCTTCTATGCGTTTTTTTTCTCCCTCCCATGGACAAAAGCGCGCTTTAGAAGAGCAGCTACGGGGGTCCACGAAACGTGCTTCAGCAATAAAAATAGTTCATGCTCTTTTTCTTTGTCTTTGTTTTCACCTTCAGGCAGTAAACCAAAATCGGTTTTCTGTTTCCACTTGTATATGAGACTTCTACGAAGGCGCGCGTTTTAACCAAGGCAGGCAAACCTACGTCTTTGGTAATCAAAAACTTAAAATACAAACGAAAGCGTCGATAGCTCGCACATATTTCTTATAAACATAGTTTATGAAGTCGTTGTGTGGTTGAAACGCTGACGAAATTATGATCGTTTGCAAAAAAAAAAAAAATGCGTACACTTGGGTGTAAAATCTTTAGAGCATCGTTCAAAAGTTTCTTGGACATGGTTCGGCACAAATGGTTACCGTTTTCAAACGAGCGTTATAAATTACATAAAGAACAGCAGTTACCCAAACCAATTCATTACAGTGCGTATCACCTGTACATTTCTTTGTTAAATCCCAGGTAACTCACGGTTTACATTTCAGTCGCGTCATTCTGCGTAAGTAAACGATTTGTCGCTAATTTTTTATTGTCCGTTGGACGCGCCGCGGTACCGGCAATGTCGAGAAGGATTGAAAAAGCACGAATACATTGCCCAATGCAGTTCTGCTGTTCTAAGGAAGGCTATACACTGTAATACAGACCGGTATTCGGGCTTGTGAGTACAGGATAACTTTTCGGACACCTCCAGACGAGCGTGTGTTCGTAGATACGCAGCAATCGTTGCGATCTCCTACACACACAAGAGAGAACAGCTTCGTGAATTGGCGCTGTGATTAGCTGTTGCCGGCCACAGCCTCGTAACGCCACGCGATTTCATTAGAATGGAGGGCAGCCGTTTGGCCGGCATAATGAATGGTTCAGAATTTAGTCCGCCCGCCCGACTGTTTCTTTCAAACGAGACAAGCGGTAAAAAAAAGAAAAAAAAAAGAACGTAAAGTCAGCCTTGGCTTGGGATTGACGCGTGGTGTTGGCGCTTCGCTCTCTCTCCTTCACACATCGCAGCTCGGGAAGAAGAAGGCTGTCTCCTCGAGCGGGTGTTTCGGGCCCCGGTGCCAGCCGAGGGGAGGGAGACCCCCCCCGCAGCGCCGCCATCGTCGGCCCATCATCGCGCGGGGATCGAGCGCGAGGCACCACCGGGGCGGCCGCGTCCCGGGCGCCGATAAGAGCGCGTTCTGCGGCCGGGGACGACTGCGGCGTCGGAACGCTTTTGTCTAGTCGCCGGCCTTTGTCTTGGTGCTCTTTGTACGCGCGATGGATGTCGTCCTGGCGAGGCGGCGCGCCAAGCGGCCCGGAAGCGACGCGATAACGATAATGGCCCAGAGATGCCCCCCCCCCCCCCCGTGCTCGCACCGACCGTCGCGGAAAACGTGCCCCCGACGTAGAAATGTCGCCTTCGCGCGACTCTCGTCCTTTCTATTGCTTTTCTCCGCGGCCTTGTTGTCAACGGCCTCCAAAGAGCCGAATTTTGTTTACCGCCAAAACACGCAGTGAGACGCAAAATCGGTGTGTTTCGAATGCGGGGAAGAAAAAAAAAAGCACTAAAGAGAAGGCGCTGAACGGTAATGCAAATGAGGGGCGCTCTCCCTTTCTCTTAACTAACGTAAAGCACAAGAAAGCATGTTTATGTGTATACGTACGTTGTGGACTAATAACGTCTCGTGGTAGTTTTATTAATGCCGTGGGTATAGTGGAAAATGGCTTGATCGGACCTTTAGCTTTCGCCTTGCTATTTTTCCTCAAAAGCAGCAGTGTAATTCCCCAAAGGGTGAGAAAATGGGCGTACTTTCTTAGTACACCGATGTCTTTTCATGGCCAAAATAGGGTTTAGCATATAGTGTGCCAAGATGTGAAATTACAACAGATGGGCTGATCGAGATGTAACATAACGTGCGCTCTTACATTATACTTCAAAATATATTATTTCGCAAACATATAACACCATCATTAACTTCTGACGCTGTACATATACAAATATCGCTATTCAGCGCACAGTACACCCATATAGTATTGCTAACTTAAACTAACGGGCGACCTGTAGTGTCTCTCAACCTTGTGACCTGGTATAGTCAAGAATTCGTTATGTACACGTGATTTATTTATGTATTTATGTTCTTGCACTGTAGTTTTACTCACTCGTTTCGCTGTCCTTATACCCGAATGAATATATTCGCAACTGTAAAAAGTTTTTATGGAAGGGTGCGACATTTTCTTTTAGACATTGCTAAATTTCCTCAATAAGCAGATGTTCTATCTCTCTCTGTTAGCTTATTGAAATAGAATATGTTGGCGACATCAAAATCTGTTGGCGAATGCAAAATACAAACAGCGTAAAAATATATGGGCAAAAAAAAAATATCTGATCGACGCAGAGAGAGAGAAAAAGAAAAGATGAGGGGAAAACTGGGCTAGAGTGAGAGAGAGAACAAACTCCCGAGACATCGACGGCAACGCAATTTGCCGCGTTCCTGATTGAAATCTACCAGTGTTCCTGAAACCTGACCCGCGTGCTCTGGCTGCGAGGTTTCCCATCAGGGGGACCATGTTTGCATAACGGAAGCGGATCGTCTGGCCTCGTTTATCGCGCCGCGGGACCCGCGCCGCACGTGATAGTTTTCTGCTTGGACCTCTACGAGGACCGCATTCGCCGACCTTCCGTCTCGAAGCCCTGCCTGCAGACTTCTCAAAAGGTCACTGGCACCAATATTTCAGTGATTGCCGCGCGCCAGGCCCGCTTAAGCCCCCCGTCTTAGACGCGGAGCAGATGCGGCGCAAGGCTTGAAGCGACGGGCTGTACGACAAGTTTGCGCTGCGCGGTCACGTGATCGGCGCACGCCACCCGACCAATATTGTCCGAAGGAGTCCGGAAGAAGTTCTTTATCGTTCATTTTTTTTTTCACTTTGTTTTCTTTTAAGTCAAGCCAGAACGCGCCCTGTGTGCTTAATAAAGCGTGACGAATGTTACGATAGGGAAGTGTGATTTCCTGTTGGTCCTTCGTGACATGCGGATCTTATTCTTAGTTATGTTATCTATACTAAGGGCGGTGGACTCTCTTCAGGGTTTACTTGTTTTGCGAATGCTGGCGTGTTTCAGTGTGATGCCCGTTGGCAGCGTTAAAAAGCTTAAGAAGGCTACCGTCGACACTTCGTCGTCCACGTGACGCACCTGGCGGCATTTCTCGTGAAGGTGTATTAACACCGTGACATGATATAATCGCACGAAAGGTAGTGAACTGACTGACTGTGTAGATTTTGTTTTATTTTTTATTTTTCCATGCAAGTGCCTAACTAATATTTAAACTGTAGCATGAAAACTCCGCATGCTAGAAAGAAAGGAAATGCGCCATTCAAGGGCGATAAGCAGATTTTTTAAAAATTTTGCCAAAAATTTGATTTTTCCGCCCACGTTGAATAATCGATACGCATATAGTTTTGTCTATCTGTGGTACGCAACTAACATTAAATGGACTGTCTGCGCACGAATAGTCTCCTGTGATTACGGCGCCGACTGAAAGACCATGTCTCGATATATAGTAGAAAGTGGTAAGATGTATCGTTTGACTAAGGAATTATATTTTTTGCATTTGTCGCCCAAGATCGCGGAATGACTACAGGAGTTGACACACCACGGCGAAACATCGTAGCGGCATATACTGTGGTCCCACGGGATGTCAGATACGCGCGCCTTAGCCGCCACCGAGGACATGCTCTGTTGTTTACAAAATATTATGCGACTGTAGATCTCGCGCTTTTATTTTTCTATTCTTGTTTTGTGTTGTGCGCAATTACGGGGAGCTTTTTTACGGAAATGTGGCGTTGCCTTCGCGCCATTTATCGCCACACCGTATACTATATGCACTCGCTTGTCGCCCGTTATTCCTGCACGTTAAGCTTAAGCTGGTGCGTTTTCCATGCGCTTCTTCAGCTATTTGCTGCTTGTTCACTTTTATTTTATTTAGGGAGCATAATACGATAACGCTGGTTCCGCCGTGCGGCTAGCCCACCCGCTGCCCTTCTTTATAATAAGGCGCAGGTGACTGTATGGCTGCATGTGAATGGCCACAAATAAAAAAAAAGAAGAAGAAGAAGAAGAAACACGCCTTCTTATTGCATTATAAGTTTTGAAGAAGCTTGTTAAAGTTTCTCCAAATTTTTTTAATTGTTTTCGTTTGCATAGAAAAGAACTTACTTTTCTTGCTGCCATGTAGCTGCATGTGTTTCTAGCACAATTCTTGAGGCTCGCGTTCAGTCATCAAGGCTACCGACGTGCCTTTAAGCGTTGTAATAGAAGAAACTTGCACTTATAAAAATTATTTTAAAAATATTTTTGCATGTTTTTCGTTGGAACTGATGCGGGTTATACGGACATTCTTTATTGTAAGCTTGGATTGCGTCTCAAAAGTGGAAAGCCTTAAATAAACACTGAGGAGGAACATTAAGTTAAGCTATGTATTAGTGAACTGCATTTACAGAATTCTGAAAACACCTCCATTACAGTGATCAGAGGCTGGACAAGTAAGAAAATATGCAAAGACAGGCAGCGACGCCTCCTTGAAGTGCCCGCCCCCACTTGTTGCGACGTCATCTATTTGAACAGCATCTCTCCCGCTTCAGTTATTTGTTTATCACTGAAGAAGAGTTACGTTGCATTCTTAATGAAGCACTCACTCAAGCTAGAAAGCTCTGAGCATTTCCTCTGAGCACAGAAAAGGGCCAGATATCAGAAAACAATTTTGAAATCGTGACCATGCACTGACATATCGACGCTGTGGTTTGCGCACCAAATTAAAGAAAAAGAAGAATGCCCTTCATTGTATCCACTAGTATGTCCCATAGAGTCAATGTATAAGAATGTCTGAAATTTCGGACGTTGGTTGATGATGGTGAGCTTGAATTTCACCTCTTCCAGTGCACTACACCTGCAGACTTGGAGTTACGCCTGACAACGGCAAAATATGTCGAGAGCGAGCGGGGCTATACTAATCCAGGTACAACCAAATTAGGAAGGCCCACCAAACTACAAAAACACTTCCTCACCATAACAGGAATTGGCCCCCCTGGTGCAGTATTCGGCCACTCCCTCCCTCATCATTCCTACAATTGACCCATGACCCTCAGTCCCCAGCAGCTGCCGAACACTTGACGAAGGCGGCGGTCAGACCTGTGACGCAGCAGAGGGTGCTAAGAATCTCTGGACCCGGACAGGCCGCCAATGGAAACTGACCCTGGCAACCTTTAACACCCGAACTCTGTCGAGTGAGGCTAACTTAGCAGAACTCTTTGAGGAACTGTCAGACGTTGTTTGGGATATCATTGGCCTTAGTGAAATTAGAAGGACCGGTGAAGCTTATACAGTGCTGTCTTATGGCCATGTCCTCTGCTATAGAGGTCTCCCAGATAAGAAGCAATACGGGGTAGGATTCCTAATCCATAGGACATAGCAACCAGACGCTGCATTGACGAATTCTACAGCATTAATGAGAAGGTAGCAGTAGTCCTAATCAAGCTTAATAAGAGATATAGATTAAAGGTAGTACAAGCCTACGCTCCAACATCCAGTCACGATGATGATGAAGTAGAACAGTTTTACGAAGATGTTGAATTAGCGATGTGAAGAGTGCAATCTAGTGAACGGACGGACGGACGGACAGACAGATGGGCAAAAAGCTGAAAGAGCACGGCTTGACAAAGGCCCATGTTTCCTCTAAATACAGGCTATCAGATCTATGTAAAAGAAAGGGAAGGATTTGGCATTGCAGCGATTAATAATATAAAAACAGCCCTTACAAGCATAGTTAATGATTCAGTTCGATAGGTTGTACAGATCTATTAAAACAAATTTGGCATTCGGTGATTATAGAAAAACAGCACTTACAAACATGTTTCACAATACAGGAATGTGAAGCAGCAATCCGAAGCAAGAAACATAATTTGACAACATGAAAATGATACAGAAATAACTCACGTAGCATTGCCAAGTGAGTTAAGTATTGATGGTAGTCTATAATTCAGTGACTGTGCACCGTAGTTGGTTCGTGTTTTCGGAACGGACCATGTTTCATTATGCCGTGTATGGTAATCGTTAGTATTTCTTGTGAGGTTAGATATTTACTGAGTCAAATTGTTGACTTGTTTTCTGCTTGATATATATCGCTTAAATAGTAAATCATTGTAGACGGAACCTATGGCGGCTATTCGAAGGCTGATAAAAAGTGGTTCTGTGTGAGCGAGGCGCGGTGCGTTAGCAATTCCACGAACAGCTTTTTTTTTTTTGCAATAGCAACAGCTCAGTAATGTTAGTTGGGGTGGTACTACCCCGACTAGGTGGCAATCGTTAATGTGCGATAAAAAATAGCGAATTGTATATATTACCACTTCAACGGTTCGTGGTATACAGAAACGTAATCTTGTTAGTATGCCAACACCTCTGGCAACCTCCTTGGAAATGAAATCAACGTGATTATTCCACGTTAGGTGTGTATCAAATATAACTCCAAGACTAGTCAAGGGTAAAACGGACGCCGACCAAAAACATTAAAGGAAAAGAAACCAAGACGTTTCGGTTCCCATACGGGAGCCTTTCTTTTTTTAAAGGGGGGAGATGATTATGTACGTATGAATACACCCTTGACTATGAGCAATCCCGACCAGACGAGTTTTCATCAAACTCTTGATTTCATATTTCCAAGACTCTTGGAGCAGGGAGCAAGTTGAAATATAGAAGAACCTATGATGAGGTCGCTGTTAAATATGGGGTCTTTATTTTTTGCTTGAAATAGCACAGCTTTAATTTTAGTGCTATTAATGGTTAGTGAGTTGAATGAGCTCCATTTATGTAGTTTATTAAGGACGTGATTGCAGCGTGGTACTAGCTCAGTAGTATTAGAAGTCGTAAAAAACAAGCTAGTATCGTCAGCACAAATGATAAACGAAACGGTCTCATCAATGCTTGTGATGTCATTATTAATATAAAGAATAAACAACAAGGGCCCAACGATACTTCCTTGTGGTATCGCAGAATTAATTTCCATGGCTTTAGAGGTATGAGTGTTGATGATAACCCCTGGCGGCGATATTGTCGGTATGCTTTTAGTAAATCTAGAAATACTCCCCTAAAGCCATAGAGTTCAAGTTTCTTTATTAATATCTCGCGATTAATGCTATTGAGCACTTTAGAAAAGTCGACGAAGATACCTAGGGCTAAAAACATGTTTTCTATAGCACTCAATATTAATTATTTTTGGGTTAATAGTGCCAACTCTGCCGAACGACCCTTGCGGCATTCAAATTCGGAATTAGTCAGTATGGTATGTTTCCCACAAAACGTAGTCATTCTATCGGTAATTAACTTTTCTATGCCCTTTGAATATACGGGAAGCATACATATTGGTCTGTAGTTCGACATTTCCTTGTTATCACCACCTTTGGAGATGACACTCACTATTGCTAGCTGCATTGCCTTAGGAAATTTACCTTGTGCAAAGCAGATATTGTAGATGTGCTCAAGGATAGGAGCGATAAAATGTATGATGTATTTTGCTGGTCCAATTTGTAGATCATCGCAGTCTCGGGATCTGCTGTTTCGGAATATTACAAATGCTATTTGAATTTCATCTGCACTGGTCCGTTTCAGGGATGCGCTATCACGGTTAGTATATCTGAGATAATCTAAGCTACGTGAATCATGAGGATTGTCAGCTAAAGTTGTGAAAAATGAATTAAAAGAGTTAGCTAGAGATGTTCCCGATATTCATACACCATCTACAGTTATATGTCTGGAATATGGTTTGGTTTGTACTTGTCCTGCCGAGTACCATGTTAAGTATCTTCAGAGAATGTCGCTACGCTTTACCACTTCGGCATTGAAAAGATTGTGAACGTAATGCTTTTTTACTTGTCTCAGAACTGCAGTCACTTTGTTCCTAAATCCCTTAAACATCCGCAAATCGTCCAGTTGTATTGTTTGCAAGACACGCCTGTAAAGAGTATCTGATAGATGCTGAGTGTCTGGTATAGATGCTGGTAGAATTCGCAGAAAGGAAGAAGCTGCGAATAATGAACACCTTTTTCAGGAAGCGTAGCAACAGAAAGTGGACTTGGAAAAACCCTAACGGTGAAACAAGAAATGAAACTGAGACTGGAAGAATGCATACATTATACTAATTCACAAAAAGGGAGACGTTAAAGAAATGAAAAATTATAGGCCCACTAGCTTACTCCCAGTATTATATGAAATATTCACCAAGATAATTTGCAATAGAATAAGGGCAACACTGGACTTTAGTCGACCAAGGGAACAGGCTGGCTTCAGGAAGGCATACTCTACAATGTATCACATCCATGTCATTATTCAGGTAATCGAGAAATCCGTAGAGTGCAATCAGCCTCTATATATGGCTTTAATAGATTACGAAAAGGCATTTGATTCAGTAGAGATACCAGCAGTCATAGAGGCATTATGCAATCAAGGAGTACGGACCACCTACGTAAATATCTTGGAAAATATCTACAGAGCTTCCACAACTACCTTAATTTTGTACAAGTAGGAAGTGACCTATAAAGAAAGGGGTCAGACTAGGAGACACAATCTCTCCAATGCTATTCACAGTGTGCTTGGAAGAAGTATTCAAGCTATTAGACTGGGAAAACTTGGGAGTAAGGATCGATGGCGAATATCTCAGCAACCTTCGGTTTGCCGATGACATTGTTCTATTCAGCAGTAATGCAGACGAGTTACAACAAATGATTGAGGACCTTAACAGAGAGAGTGCAAGAGTGGGGTAGAAGATTAATATGCAGAAGACAAAGATAATCATTAGTAACCCAGCAAGGGAACAGGAGTTCAGAATCGCCAGTCACCCCTGGAGTCTGTGTAGGTTAATTAATCACAGGGAACGCTGATCATGAGAACGAAATTCATAGAAGAATAAAAGTGGGTTGGATCGCAAACGGCATTCATTGTCAGATGCTGACTGGAAGCTTACCATTATTATTCAAAAGGAAAGTGTACAACCAATTCATTTTACCGGTGCTGATATATGGGGCAGACATTTGGAGACTGACGAAGAAGCTCGAAAACAAGTTAACGAAGGCGCAAAGAGCGATGGAACGAAGAATGCTAGGCATAACTTTAAGAGACAGAAAGAGAGCGGTTTGGATCAGAGAACACACGGGTATAGCCGATACCCGTGTGTTAATTGAGATTAAGAGAAAAAAATGGAGCTGGGCAGGTCATTTAATGCGCAGGTTAGATAACCGTTGGACCATTAGGCCTACAGAATGGGTACCAAGAGGAGGGAAGCGCAGTCGATTATGGCGGAAGACTAGGTGGGGCGACGAAATTAGGCCGATATTCTAACTGACATTAAGACAAAAAATGGAGCTGGGTAGGTCATGTAAAGCGCAGGTTAGATAACCATTGGACTATTAGGGTTACAGAATGGGTACCTAGAGAAGGGAAGCGCAGTCGAGGACGGCAGAAGATTAGGTGGGGCGATGAAATCAGGAAATTCGCGGGCGCCAGTTGGAATCGGTTGGCGCAGGACAGGGGTAATTGAAGATCGCAAGGAGAGGCCTTCGTCCTGCAGTGGACATAAAATGGGCTGATGGTGATGATGAGAATAAATGAATGAATGAATTTATGAACATGCAGTTGTTAAAGAACAGTTAACCGGTTTTAAGCCGGTTTAGGGTTTAACATAAGTGTACCTTTAAATGTCGGTAGACAGGCCCTTGATGCGGTCAACGTCGCCAGTCAACGTCAACATGGGCCAACATCAAGTTGACCGAATTTGAGCGGATTTTCGGCTTGCTTGCACGCTGACCTAAAAAATAAGAACGACACCATTTTGCGTGCCATAGGCAGCTACTGACAGCATAACGAGGTGCCAGTCAGCGATCGTAGAAAAGCACATCATGATGTACTAGTCGATAATCAGCTGCTCTTATTTGGCCACTCTGCTTTGTGGAAAAAAACTAAGTTCTAATGAAAACTCTAAATTGTTTTTGATAAATCAAATCAATCAGCAAAACACATTCTCAAGTCTCCTTTGGAAGGGCTCGATCCCGCGTAAATCTTACAACAGGAAAGGTGGGAGACCACTGTGTCCAGGAGAAGGGTTATGGTATACGGCCTTATAGGTGCGGTAATCTTTAGGTGTGCCTCATATTTCATGGCCACCGCAACTTTAGCGCCTTCTTTATGTATTTATTTCCTTTCAGTCCCCTTTTCCCTTTCCCCAGTGTAGGGTAGCCAACTGGGCTCAGTCCTGGTTAACCTCCCTACCTTTCTTTTATAATTTGCTCTTTCTCTCTCTCTAAGAAGCCTAAATAAAAAGGTGCGCCAACATGAAGAAATGTAAAACATGCACAGCAAAATTTAAGTGCATGACCAATGCAACCCACGTGCGGCAACACCGAGGACGCTAACTATAGTAAAGAAAGCACCACATGGAGAGAGGTACAAACACGCTCGTTGCTAACACAACATTACATGCACTGCACCAATTGCAATGATGGGGGAAGGGGGTGGGGTACCTGGAACACCACTCTTAAAGAAGTTTGCACCTTTTAGGGCGTATCTTATTCCACACTCGTAAAAAAATTACACTCATTGGGATTTATCTTGTCCGGCAACAATAATCGTCATCTGTCTCACCCGCATTTCTTTTCTTTAAAGCTGCGGGCCCTGTACTTTCAAGTCACGAACGGCATGCGCGTTATCGGCGTGTCGTAGCATCCTCGACAGGAGAATAGCGAGCGCAACGTTTTGAATAAAGGAAACGCAAGCAAGGCAAATGACGATTATCGTTGTGGGACAAATATACACTCCATAGGGTGCAACTGTTTTAGCAGTGCAAGCCCGCGTCGTGGGATAGCCCGTGTACCAAGTTCAAATAAACAGAACATGACGAAAGATAAAATTCAACCACGAAATCTTGAAAAGTGGCTAGCAGGCTCATGGGCAAACAACATGACGCCGATGATAGAACTCGTCAAAAATGTGTAACACGCAGCTAATGACAGACAAGGACTTGACTACGAAAGACTAGGATACATATCTAGAATATCTAGATACCGATTTGAAACCTCTGTTAAGAGGTCAGAGTTTATAAAGTTATTCTTCTTCTCCTTAAAAAAATTTGTATAACTGTTCTTCATTTTAGGCGTTGAAACACTCGACAGCTGTAAGTTCGGCCTTGCATTGAAACGCCAAAAATGTGCGAAAAGCCCGTGTGTTTCGGCCTTATTCGAATGGACATTTTTTTACCGGTCGGTGTTGTTCAGCGCTCTTTCACCCCAACGTGTCACTCACGCATGATGCAGAACATTCTTTGAACTGCATGCGGTGTGAACAATGTTCCACATCCGCCGCCATGGTACAGCAAATGGCGCTGGCTAACATTGTCAGGGCCACTTTTATTACACGCACGCAAATATCCAAGAAAGCAGACGGAGGGACTGCCGGCGTCACAGCTCATTTCGTACAGCTTCGCACGCGTCAGGGGGAGGTTTCGGGTTCGGCTCCCAACCTCGAAAAAAATATTTTCTTCCCATTTCGTTTTCCTCTGCCTTTATTCATCCTATGAAGCTTATCGCGAATTTAACCATCACTCATAATTCATTATACATTGCGCAAAAGAAGAAAGGAAAGAAAAAGACAGAAAGGAAACAATTTCCCCCTATGATTTTCTTGGCTTCATGGTTTGTTGGCTTGACATCGTGTCTGCTGTAGTACACATTTCATGTGAAATTTTAAATATGCGGGAAGCCGTGTGCAAACACCTTGCTCGCTTCCTTCGTTCTCAAAACTGTACTCTGCGTGTTTACATACCGTGTGTTCGAGCTAACATTGGCCAAGCTGTTCAACGAAAAAAAGAAAGAAGGCTAAAAGAGCACGGTGCAAAATACAAATATAAGACATAGAGTGTTCGGACGTCAGATATCTCGCGACCGAACACCGAAGGTCTTACAATTGTATATCGCACCATCTGTTCTTAGTCTTTTTTTTTTTCGTTGAACAGCTTCGCTAACCTAGCTGGGACGCCCTATATAAACAACATTTACGCTGAGCAGATTAGCATCTTTCTGAAATTATTGTGTTGCTGCGATATTGCTTGCGAAAATGATTGACATCTCTAAAAGTGCACGTGAAATAAGCAGTGAGCTGCATTTAAAGAATCAATAGGGCTAAACAACTTGCGCTACTAAGTGTTTGAGGTTCATCCCTCCTAGCACCAAAAACGCCACTGTTTTATGCGATGCAACCCAAGTCGGATAACTAGGGCGCTACTGCACGGTAGGTACAGTACGCTTACATGCGCGTTCAAGCAAGCACTCGTGAAGCTTGGAAGCGAACGCCGATATCTGTGAATGCCATCACAACAGCAAGGAAATACATGATCTGTGAGCATTAATGGTTCAACTGGCTACGCCGCCTTACGGGGACCGCCACGATGCGAAAGCGCGCGTATTCCTCGCCTGCCGCTAAAGACGAAAGCACTGTTGAGAGGAAAGAGGGTCCTGTTTGAACACTTTATACCCCGGAGGCAATGGGGCGAACGAAAAGGGCAAGACGCTTCAGCTACTTACGACCACTTGGATTATTTGCACAAGTCTTGAGTATGAATAGCAGAAAAAGAAAAGCCAGGGCTACAAAGGAGCCCTATCACGGTGCCGTAGGGGATCTGTCAAATAGGCGCTACGCATCGAGCCTTGTCGGAACGTCACATCCCCGACTTGGCAACACCTCCCCTCGTTTCCCCCGAACTCAGTGTCGGAATGTTTGTCCTCGCGGCCCCCTCGCACCAATCTGGCCCAAGAGCAAACGCTCGCCCTGTAGCTCCGGGTACAAGGTGTTTGCATTATTCATCGCTCATTTCGAACCGGGGTTCGCTCGGAGCTGCAGTTGGGCGACTGCTGGACCACTTCCGATAACTTCTCGGGCGCTGCTCGGCGAAGGTGAGGGACGCCGCCGCCCCGAGCGGGGTCACGAGAGTAGGCCCGAGGGCGGAATGCGGATTACGCATTAGCAGCGGGTGACCCCGCAGGATTAAAGAGCTATAATCCGTGGAACAGCTCCATGGGCGCCAACGGGGACCGGGAACCTCCTTGCTATCGGGATTAAACAGGCCGCTAGCAGATGGCACCACTTTCAAGAGGAGGCTGAGGGTCACCGATAATACGCAGGCTGGGACGCCCTTTGTTTTGGCCGCTTTTCTGTACTCTTGAGGCCCGGTATAATATCATTTATTCCTGTTCATTCTGGCAATAAGTGCTTCACTGGAGACTCGATAATTCGCTACAGACTATTGTGTTTCAAAGTTCCAGAGATAAATTGGAGGGGGAGCTAGACTTTCTTGACATTATATTCTATTTTATTTGGACCTCTTTCCGTCTAAGTAAGCGTTGTACGCGACGGGGCGACCTGTGAGCCTTACGACAGTACTACGAGTACCTACCGGAACCGACATTGGTAAATATCATCAGTACTACTCCCACACATTAGTTATCAATCGCCCGCGCGTGCATTATGTACACACCAATAGATATAAGGATTGAGATCAATTCTTTCTCTACTTTTGTAGACTACGGGGTGATCGTTTTTAAGTTTTACAGTATCTTTAAATTTCACCTGTGACAGAAAGCACGATTCTTGTCAATTAACTGGATTATTCGAAGCATAATTCCTGTCAATGAGCTGGATTATTCGGAGAAGTAGACATTACTAGCACGAGAAATCGAACCACATATTCAACTTGCAATGAATTTTCAGGGTGGCACCAGTTTCAAGATATTATTTCCCCAAGTGCGGAACGAAATACATGAGCGTTCCAGTTACGTTTGTGCGTCAATGCATAAAAGAGCGTTCTGTTAAAAAAGTGAGTGGAACAATAATGCATTTTTACGGTGAGTTTGATGGCGCATATCTCCAAAGTGGTGCCATTATGGAAATTCATTCTAAGTGGATACGCCTTGAAGACTTTGCGGCTACAATTTGTGAAGGGTCATTGTGCCGTAAAGTAATTAATTAAAATGTGAATTACTGAACTTTTCTTCATTACTTGAATATGTATTACGGTTTCTCGTGCAGGTAATGTCCGCTTCATTGAATAATCCAGCTGATAGATTACAATTATGTTATCTGCAACAGGTGATTTCTAAAAATTCCGTAAAGCTTAATAATGATCACCCCGCATACCGCAATGGGCAGAAATTGTCGCTTTATTGTAAGTACGAAAGATCAAATGTTTAGTAAGCTGCATGCATAACGATGGCCACAGACCGAAACCACTTCAGAGAGAAAGACAGCGAAGTTTGGAGGATGAAAGTTCGAGATTGAAGGTTGTCGCCTTGCAATGGGGAGGAAGAAATAACAGAAGAAGAGGAAAAGTGAGGAGACGGGCGTCAGTCACTGATACTTTGGGAAAACAAGCAGTCAAAAAGACACGCTGAAGCCTTGCAGCCGTTCGGCTGACCTATGTGTACGATAGCAAAAAGCAGCAGGGTCTTCCTGTTAACTTCTCCATCGCTCTCTCTTTTACTTTACGGTGAAAACTGACTGTTTTTGCACACTATATCATTTTTTTAAACAGGAGCCATTGCAAGTGAAGCTATCATCCATTCAGATCCGTAAGGTATTATGCTTCTGTAAGAGGCCACTATAACCACATTGTAGAAAGCAATATTGTTTTCATTTGATTTGTTTTCTTTATTTTAACCCTAAGAACTTGACTGCACAACATAGGTAATGGAAGGCTCAATTTCATGGAAAAGCAATAACTGCAAAAACTTGATAAAGAACAAAAAAGAGCAAGCGCTATGAAGCGCTTAGACTTGTATATAACAACGATCATGATGTTCACATGATCGCATGGGAACAGAGTAAATTACCCTGAGAAAACACAAAAGGCATGAAGGAGCAAGGCTAACTATCGGGAAAATGGGCAGAAGTTAATGCTTCAGCTGGAACGGCGAAGAACAAGCAACGAGGAATGTTTGACTAGGCAATACTGTAATGGAGTAAAAGAAATAAAACGACTTTTGACTGGATTGATCCGAATGCACGTTTTGTTAGAGGGGTAGATTGTTACTTCTTTGCGGAATTATATGCAGTTTGTACACGTCATAATGCTTGGGGTAATTTATTTATTATAGCATATGAAAAAAGTAGTTTTGCGTAGCAGAGCCGCCAGAGCTGCCAACAACGTCGACCGTCTACTAACATCCTGTCCGGATAATATCAAAAATGTAGTCGCGCTACCCGGCATCACCAACCACGACATTCTTCACGTCTGTATTTGATTACCGCTGAAACAGAACTCGGGCCCTATAACGTAAAACTATTACAAAATGTTTTTATTCCGATTTCCTGACATCAAGGGTGCGATCTTGTACGCGTTCCAAAATAGAACGGAGGCGGTCCGTTCCACCGAGCCGCACACGCTTGGTCAGTTTGAACGGTGTCGAACGCCATGACGTCAATTGTGAAGTGATATCTGCTGTCAATCATTCCGTGTTGTCTGCTATCGGACGAACGCAACGGAAGGGACCGCCAATTTCGCGACGGAAAGAACGGACCGCCTCCGTTCCAGTTTGGAACGCGTACAAGATCGCACCCTAAATTTGCGTAACCGCCGACGCAAGCATCGCGCGGTCACCCGCAGGGTTGTCGGAACGGACCAATCAAACGCTCTCCTCGTTAGTAGGAGGTCACTTTTGTTTGCTTGAAAAACGTATAACATTGCCCCACGCTGAGTGGCTTGTCTTATCTAATTGGCTTACAAGTGGCGAGGGATTTGATGGGGCCGAGCCACTGCACTGAAGGTCGATAACCGGGCGAAGAGGGTGGCGCTGGCGTCTGCGATTGGTCCGTTTTCCTTATTTAACTCGCGGTGGCTGGCCGAAAATCGCGGCGGCACTCAACGGAAGCTTAAGAATGATGCTAAAATGGATCCTTTGCAAAGAAGGGTTAGCGTAATGAGGTCATAAACGTGCCGAAAGTGCTCGAAAACGTTACGCGGCCACGCAAAAAAAGTTTTATTACACGCAAACAGACCCATGCTTTCTGGCAGGTGTGAGTAGCCAGTGCCTGGGCGATCGGCGGCAGCCATCTTTTATTCCTTTCAGAACGGGGCAGCCTGCGGCTATTCAGAAGAAAACTCAGTTTTGTTCGGCATATTATTGCATCTTTAACGCGTACACGTCACTTTGACGCGTTGAGTTTTTGCGGTTTTGTGACGTCGCGTGACAGGCAGGTGGAGTGGGTGCAGCCCAAAAGCTTTTGACCAATAGCCGAGGGCTAATGGCGAAAAGACGTCGAATCAGAAATGACTATTTTGCTTTTGTTCGGCCAAATCATGCATAACCAGTGTGCACATTGCATATCAGATGGGGAGCTATCGTGGTTTTAGTGACGTCCCGTGACAGCCAGGTGAAGGGGGGGGGGGGGGTCCAAAAAGTTCTTAACCAATCGTGTAGGGCTGATTGCAGAATTGGAATAGAAAAGTTTCGAATAGTTTTACGTTACAGCGCCCCTCACCTCCACAAGAACACTATTAGATTATAACAGAGCCAATTTTGAGCTCATTAACAAAGAACTTACACTTTCCTGAACAGACCTCAAGGATACTAGTCTAAGCCGCTCTGTCAACTATAACAGGATGTTATATAAAAAAGTCGCAGTTTCGCCCGAGAGGCGAAGCATAGACAGCGATAGCTAAGTATTAGAGAACTAGACGGAGTAAGGTTCATACTTTTATCCGTTGTATAAATTTCAGTAAACATTCGCTTACTAATTAAAGTAATAAACATTGTGTCACGCACGCAGGAACACATGAACAGATCTCTCTCGAGGATCTCGAGTACTCGCTATCAAAACGCTGGCGGAAAGACAGCGCACATGAAGCCACCAGCCAACGTGGCTCGCTCCTACGCGTTGCACCCGCCCCGATTACATCAAAAATGTGACGCGCGGGCCGCCTATGCGCCCAGGGGCGCGAACAGCCATTCGCAGCCCCGGCCGGGCTAGATGAAGAGACGTGCGCCCTCCTCTCCTTGCACGCACTTGATCCTGTAACCTCCAACGTTGGGTTCTCGGGCAGACTGGGCGCATCAAGCCACGATCTGTCTCGGCTCACCCTATAACACTTTCCCTCGCATCCGCTGCATGCGAGACGCGGGCACTTGGACTTAATACGGAACATCACCGCGTCGGCGACAGCGATGGCGACGACGACGGCGAAAATATGCCTTGAATGTTCATATCATTGCTACCGCGATAAAAGTAACCAATAACGCCTGCAAACGCGTATTAATAAATACAGAATCCACAAAATGCAATACATAGAAGCTGCCGCTGTAGCTCAGTGACCATGACGTTCTGTTGCCGAGCACGAAGTGCAGGTTGAATTCCCGGCCGCGGCGCCCGCATTTGGATGGGGGCGAAATGCGAAAACGCTCCTATACTTAGATTTACGAGCACTTCAAAGAATCACAGGTGATGAAAATTAATGCGAAGCCCTTCAAAACCGCGTCTATCAAACACCCAGACTTGCTTTGAAACTTTAAATGCCACGAATCAATCAATCAAGCAAGAAACAAAACTGCTATTTTCATTGCAATTTCCTCTGCGCTCTATACCTCATTTTACTCTCGCAGCAACGCCATACCGTGCGGCTAATAGGGGCGGGGCATCGACATTACGTGGGCGACCTTGGCCGGCCATCGTTGCCTATAGCCTGGTGAACTTATTGATAGTTCCGTTGTTATGGATATGTCTTTCGTGAGGTCCCATCGTACTTGCGTACACATTAAATCAGCGCATTCCCGCGTAGCAGACCCCACAACCAGAATGTTTACTTAAGTTGAACGTGTTGGACAGCGTATGACGGCGCACTTTCACAGCTATGTCAGCGGCGAGTTACCCGAGCGATTACGGATCACCGCGACGAGTAAAAACAAATGCTGACGACGGAGCCTTTTCTCCGCGCAGTAGCAGCAGCATCCTTGTCAGCCGTCGGAAGCGACATGTTGCATGTGCTCGCCGCCTATAAGATAAAAAATCCTTGTTGTCCAGTAGTCGACATACATATATGTTTAGTGAAATGTTGAGATATAAGAAACATGCTCCACACTTGGAGCTCATACATGTACAGACTACCCGATATTTAATAATATCGCGCGAGCGTCGAACGCAGGCCATGTCAGCGTGTTATGACGGCGACAAGCGGCGAGATCAAAGATGGTTCTTGCATTGGGTCGTGCTTTGTGTGCTTGTGCGTACCATCTGCTACGGTGCTCACTTCAGGAGTGCATGCGTCCTGCCTTTGTCATACGCGAGGCCCCGTCGTGCACCGCCACAAATAGTCTGGCCATGCAGCTACAAGTATACACTGTCATCGCTTATGCTTCTTTTTGACAACGTATACCTCGCTGTTGATGATAAATTTCCTTTCTTCCTCTTTATTTTTATTCTGTTTTTTACACACTGCAGCCCTGTCTATAGGATATATGACAGGAGTGGAGAAATATACAAATATATAAATACACAATATAGAAGTTGTACAAATGTATGTAGCAGAAAAGAAATAAGCAAAACAGAATTCAATGTACATACACGGGTATAATAAGGAAAAACAGATCATTAACGATTAACGTTCAACGTCATGCAGGAAATCATGCAACGAAAGACAAAGAACGCTTCGAGGCAACAAGTTTCAAAAAATTTGAGGACACCTAAGCGGTTCTGATGAGTTGTGAATGCGGAAAGCATTCATGTGCAATGTACACCGCTGAGCAGACTTTCAAATTTTGCGCTGTGAGTATTGGTTTCGAGTTTTGCTGCGGTGTATGTTATCGAGTATTGCAACTAAAATGATGCGGATTATTTATTTATTTATTTATTTATTTATTTATTTATTTATTTATTTATTTATTTATTTATTTATTTATTTATTTATTTATTTATTTATTGTACAGTTCATACATTAGCACGTTGGCTCTAGAACGTAATCATTTGAACGATATTGTTGAGAAATCAAGGACGCAGCAGCGGCCACCAAGGCCGGCAGGTGCGCGCAGCCGCTGAGCTCAGTGGAGGTGAGAGAGAGTTGACGGACCGCGCGCCGGTTTCCGAGAATCACGCCACTTCCTCGCCGACGAAAACCCGCCTCGCCCCGCGGCGTGGCGTCGCCGTATATGCTCGTCGATGTGCGCAAGTGACGTGGCGTCGCGGCGACGCCCTCAAGCAACGCCTGGCGCACTATCGAGGCAGCAGGCGTGGCCGATTCGCATCGAGGCAGGCTCGTGATGTGGCGTCGTAGCCAATGGGAATTCAGATGCCATTTCGCTGCCGAAGACGCCGGCTTTTTCGCTCGGTGGGCTATTTGATGCTTTCACATCAAAAATTCAATAGTTAGAGAGAAAGAACTGTGTTCGAATGCGTCAGTCCTCGGCCGATAGAATACTATATTAAGATGGTGACAACCATCTTAATATCGGAATCTTTCCAGATAAGGAAGGTTCCGCAAGTTTTATGCATGTGTTGAGGGAACAAGAGTAAGAAGAACTTATTAAGGCATGCAAGAGCTTTACGGATTCTGTGTTACGACAAATGCTGAGAGTAGTCAGATTTATTGCAGACAGTTTAGAATACAGATTGATGTTCAAGTCGTAACGACGGTAGATAAATAGACTTGCCTTTTCCTAAATTATTCCAAACTTTTTGTCGTCTGATTTTTTATGACTTCAATACCCTACTGTTCTGCTCCCAAAGTGGCGGGATACCTGACTTATATGTGACTATTCTGGTATTTAAGGAAGCTGTGCGCAATCTACGCTGCAAACAGGCAAGCTTTTAGGGGCTTTGCAACAAAAAAAAAGTATATGTGTTGAGCTCATGACATGCTGCTAGACAAAAGAAGATTATATTTGGACACCTTTTGTTCTGCAGAACCACTAGATGCATAAGGAAACATGAATAGAAACAAACGCCTCGAAAATAATATGTATGCGGTTTCCCTGAAATTCATAGCCACTGGTAAGTTGCACATTGACACAATTTATGACAATAATCCTTAACAATGTAGTCATTTGGCGAGTTTATTGTTTGATGAGGTAAGTGTAGTCGTCCGCGTATAGACGTATGTAATGACGGTTATCTTAGAAGGCAAACCACTAGTGTTCAGTAAAAAGAGTAACGGCTCCAGGACGGAGAAGGAGTAGGACAAAAAAAAACTTTATTTTCGAGGACGGATCTCTGCGGTGAACCGGATGCATGAACAGTAGAAGAGTTTTTTTTTTAAATGAACGGTTCTATAAACGGCTGGTAAAAAAAAAAAGAAGAACCGTCGGTTCAGTTAACAGGAGTAACATTGGTAAATATTAGGGATGTGCGAATGGTAATTTTTGAGACCGAATCGAATACGTAACCAATATTGCCAGACGCGGATCGAATCGAATCGAATATCGAATACTTCTTTAGTATAGTAGTCTTCGAATAATGAATAGCCGTTATCACAATTAATATAAAACGATGTTCACATACCAGTGTTCTTAAAGTTAACAAGTTTCTGTCATTACATAGCACGTTATGCAGCGTTATCTGTCAAGAGCACACATGGAGCATTAGGAGCAAGCGCATAATTTCTTTACATGCACAGGGCTCTTCAGCAAGTGCGAATGATCGCTGTACGGTCTGTAAAATATGACTGCCTAAGTGACGTAGCCTGCCCCACTACTCAAGTTCTCATGTTTTATGTTTATACCATGCCCGCGAGGGTGAAAATTTAACGTACTTTTGCTCCAATTTTATGTTTATCTGGGCGCCGTTGACGCTATTCAACATTGGAAAAGTATTCGAAAATATACGCATTTACGAATAGTGACTATTCGATCCGAGGACCGAGTCAAATAGGATACTATTCGATTCGTTATTCGAAAGTTTCGAATATTCGCACACCCCTAGTAAATATTGTGTCAAGCTCGAGCAAACGTTTGGAGTGAGCGACCATGTCGAATTCTTTGGAGAAGTCAATAAAGATAGCATCAATGTCATAACCTATATCAATTGCGGAAATGATGTCGTCATTAAATTATATCATTTGAATAGTAGCAGTACTGCAATACCGACGAAAACTCTGTTGAATATTCATTAGGATGTTGTCACTATCAAGGTGCTCTTACGCCTGTGTACTACCTGCTCCAACATTTTGCACGAGTAAAATGTTGCACGAAGAAATGTTATAGTTATAAAATGTCTCAATCTCCTCGACGCCTTCGAGCACCGGAAAGTCGAAACCTCATCTTAAAAAAAAAAAAAAGGCGACACTACGTTCTTTTTTTCCCCTTCTGCGGTGACCCTGGTAATGCCGGTGGTTTTATTTTGGAATCACAGATTTAGTCATGCAACCACGTTTCGTTGTTTCTCATATTCTGAGGTGAGTAACATTTGGCTCATAAAATTAATACAGAAAATTTATTGATTAAACTTCTAGCATTAATATATAAAAGCCGTACGTTATCATAAGAATCGCGACAGAGTCAGTGGGAACCAGCTCGCTGAACATTTGAATGAGTCTCAGCAGGGGTTGTTTAGGAAGGAAGGAAGGAAGGAAGGAAGAAGGGAAGGAGGGAGGGAGGGAAGGAGGGAAACAAAACAAACAAACAAACAAACAAACAAACAAACAAACAGGAATCGACAAATTTTTACCAAAGTTCTCGCGCTATCATCCCAGGTGTATTTCACATTGTCAGTAAAAGCATGATCATAGCGCAAATGAAATGTGTGACTATGATTCTGTTCAGAAGCGGTAGCATCCCACAGATCTTTTTTTTTATGGAACGCACACGAGCAGAGAAATATTAAGCAATATGAATATATTTACGTTACAGTTTAAATATATACTTTAGTACATCCAATTTGTTTTGATAGTCCAGAAGCTTTATGATGATCGGACGTAGTGAATTTCCATTTATCCTGCCTATCCTACGATAGCGTTCAATATAAGGGCATTCAATCATTACCTGTCCGCCAAATATTGTGAGACCAGTGTCAGCAAACTTTCGTTAGTTTCTTCTGTATGCTCAGCAACACCGTAAAAAATAAGGTTATTCCTATACGCGAGCGCGTTTTCCAGATCGGCATTCCAAGATACAATTTTGTTTACTGTGTCATTCGGTGACTGAATATGTGGGTGAAGAGTTTCATGACCGGAACAATGAGTTTAGAATCGGAAGGAAGTGACTTGAATTCGGATACCCGTTCTGCAAGCGCGTCAGAACGAGAGTTGATGGGCTGTTCAAACAGCGTAATGTCGCGATACGCCCTAATCTCCGTAACCTATAAGTTTACGTATAAACATGAGTAACGAATAAAATAACGGTTACATCATCCATCTTTTTGATGTTTTCAATACATTGCTCTTGCTAAGGGTTACAATGACGAAACTGAATGCGACGGGAGCTGTTTATTATATATTTTCAGCCACTAATATTTGTCCTTCTTCAAGTAACTGAGCAAGTATGTCTGCTAATATAATATCTATATCTTGATTCGCTGCCGCAAGCGCGGACTCCAGTAGTACGAAAAGAAATGGAAAGCGCTTCGCAGTGGACACATCCTAGTCGTGGTATAGCGCACGGCGTGAGCTAGAACGGGCGTGCGCGTGGCAAAGCGGTCACGTGTTGTAGCTCATACTCAGCACGTTAGTACATGTGTTGTCATGTCGCTTTTCTTTTCCTTTTTCCTATTCTATATTTTATAAACGAGGTTGCAAATATAATCCTGGTAGGTAATGTGTCCTGCTGAAGGGCTCGAAAAGCGTAACAGATGATGCTCACACTCAAGTGCTTCGTGCCTGCTCACACTGTCACGGATATTGTCGCTCCTCGCCCTGATAAGGCGCCGACAGGCTGCGATTTTGATGCTTGCTCGAGATTAAAAACTTTGTTATTATTTGTAATAGTATAATTATTTTTAATAACTAATATATTATGTTTATTTCACAGTAATTTTATTAGCATACAATATTAAAAATGAATATTACTGGAGAAAAAAGCCGCAGGCCTGCGTGGCACACGCGGCACAGTCTCAGCGTAAGCTGGAGAGCGTCTCCATAGGGCAGCGTCTCCATAGGGCAGCGTCGTAAACTGATTGAAGACGGTAACTGCAAGTAGTAAGTGTATTGAAAGTCGCGTTTTTATTTGCAAACATTTAATGAAACACACTCAGGTGTGGAAAAATAGGTGGAGAAGGACATGCAGCGGGGGAAATGAGGGTACTTTGATGTTTGTAAATACAAAGTTCGAACAAGAACCATGTGCGCAAAGAGCTGCATTGTGTATTTGACACAAATTCCATGCCGAGGTCTTCTTGCACACCCTGTATACGAACCAGGCGTTGTGGGGATCCTGCGTGTTTACGCTGCAATTATCCGTAACAGTCAGGCGCACATCGTGTTGAAGAACGAAGGTATGTGCCCACAAGCCCGCAATCTTCCCACGTTGAGCACCTGGCGACACATAGACTGAGGCAACCACAAAACTTTCGGAGTTACGCACTGCGTACACTGTAGGCGTTGTAGGCGGCACTGCAGGCGTTGATGTCATGTATATAGACGACCCCAGGCCTCGGAGAAAAAGAGTAGGGACACTCGGATTAAGATGCAGTCGTGCACGACGTCTATAGCCTGTGTGCAGCCAGAAAACTTGCGTTGACTGAGCACATAGCAAACTGGTGGGGCTGATCGAGCAGCGCAAAGCAACGTTGCATGATTGTACCAAGAGGGTCTTTTTGTGTAGTTTTCTCGAGACCGAACTAAACTGTCCGCCCGGCGTCGACGGCGACCTGCGGCTTGTGCTGCTCTCTGCACAGTGGCCTGCGGAGCCCGACGTTGCCTGATTGCAGCCGTGCGCGTAGCTCTACGAGTCGCTTCGTACCTTGCGAGGAGGCGCCATAACGCCTTGTAAAGAGGTAACACAGGTAGCGAGACTACTCGGCCCACATGTCACATCCCTTGATACGTGTCACGATGCGATGCAAGAGGGAGCTGGAAAGTCCAAAGTACTCAGACCGCAGGAACAGTCACAAGAACGGACTGTTTAATACTGTGCGCTAATCACTTCTTCATCTTGTTCGCTATGTTTGGTCTAAATGGCGATATGTCTTATTTTCGTCATTGTCCTTGCACCCGATGCATCCTCCCAATCTGAAAGTTAAGCGTGTGCATGCACGAAACATTAAAACGCGAATCACTTGGTACGTCTTTATACGCGCCACGATATGCAACTGCAATGCAAAGTGAGCACGCGTAGACGCTACGCGGTACGCCTTTGATATCGCTTGTCATAGCTGCGTGGGACACCGGAGGTGGCTGCGGACACCTTCGCCAATAACAGCTTACGCTGTAAAAATTTTTTTCCGTATTTCGTTGTTTAAATTACGGGGCTTTACGTGCCAAAACCGCTATCTGATTATGAGGCATGCCGTAGTGGGGGACTCCGGAAATTTGGACCACCTGGGTTTCTTTAACATCATGTGGGGGTGCCCTAAGCACCCCCTTCCCCCTTTCCTCAAGCAATTAATATCTAGTGAGGAGCAGTGGGAGGCTGCCTTGCGCAGCTCCAGGCCCGATCTTCAGGAGGCCATCCTGGAGTGGGCTGAGAGGATAAAGGAGGCCTACTTCAAGTAGTTCCTCCCCCACCCTCTATTCCATTGCCCCCTTCCCTTTAAAGAGGGATAAATAAAGTTTTTCATCATCATCATCAACGGGCACCTAAATATAAATACACGGGTGTTTTCGCATTTCGCCCCCATTGAAATGCGGCCGCAGTGACAGGGATTCCATCCCGCGACCTCGTGCTTCCCGCGTCCATCCCTCGACCCCAACACGATTGCCAATAAGGAACCATGGCGGGTCCGTATGTCGTTAAAAATTCGTTGATAAAACTTCGAGTTAACTGGAGGGCAAGTCTGATAGCAGCTATAGCGCGCTATGCGCTATACATAAGCAAGCTATTGCAAGTTGGCATTTTAATCGTTGGTTGTTCAATTTAGCGGCTTGTCCCAAAGGGCGAAACTGGAAGTCTCTTAGAGCCTGCACTCTAGGAAAAATTCTGGGGAAAACGGGAGTAACTGTGCAGTTAGTCCTAGAAAGGGCGCTTTCGTCCCTCAAGGGACTAACCGCATGAATGTGCGTGCCGTACGCAAATTCCGGAGAGTAAGTGTTTAGTCCCTGGTCGGAAAGAGAGCAATGGGAGGACGAACGACGACAGTGTTACTCCCCATGCACTGCCCTGTTTTTGTCCGTGTCGTGGAGTGATTGTCCGTGAGTGTCGTGGAGTGGAGTGGTACTGCCTATAAATCGTGAGTAGTTCGAAATTCGTGCACTGTCTATTGAACTACATGCATAACAGCACTTTGCCTCTTCGTGAGAAAATTGCATGAAATTCAAAAGCTGGAATGTGAAAAGCCATGCCCTTCGTGCGCGCACCATAAGTGAGCGATACACATTAAACGCGCAAGTCACTGATAGACTGCTACATTTTCTTGGTCAATAGTACCTAAGTTTCTTCCGTCCCAAGGAGATTACGAACTTAACTGAAGCGATGTGTAGCTCAAACAGGACACGCTAAGCGACAGAGAAATTGGCTTTCTCTGTCGTCTTGGGTGCCCCGTTTGAACTCGCTTCACGTATACATCGCGTAGTGCCTCAGTTTAAATCACCCTAAGAATACTCGGGAAGATTTCGTTTGTAGTTCCTTGTGGTTGCAAGTACACTCAACGTTAGACTCTCCCCGCATAGCATACAGAAAATGCAGAGTCGCTTTTAAACTGCCGCACCTGCGTTCCGATGCTTAACCCTGCCTCAATGTATACTGTCCTGTCAACCGACCTGCCGTGGTGAAGTGGTTAGAGTAGCTGACTTGTGAACGTGAGTTGGAATACTACTTTCTGGCATTTTTTTTCAGCTCAGTAAATTGTTTATAAAGGCATAAATGCCTATTTTCGTTAATTCCACCTTTGCGGAGCATTGGAAAGAGTTATGGCTACTTATGGCTCACTCACACCGGCGACTTGAGGAGGTCGCGCGACCATGTGCGACTCGCGATCAAAAAGCGACCGAAGGTGACTGATGTTCACACCGGCAAGCCCGGCTGAGCGCGACCCGCAAGTCGTAATCCCGGAGATTACCGTTCTCAGCGAGAACTCTCGGAATCTACGCGGAATTTGCCGCGACGCGGGAGGAGGCCGGATGTAGACACATGAAAGATCACTTCCGGTGCACCGCTGATTGGTTTATCAGTTTTGCGACCACGGTCGCGCGACTGAAAAATCGCGCAGAGAGCGACTGGCCCAAAATGGTCGCTTTTCGAGAAAAGCGACCGTTTGCGACCAATTGCGACTGGTCGCTTTGCAACCATTGTCAGTCGCCGGTATGAATGAGCCCTTAGTCCTCGAAGGAGCAACCGCATGAGGAGTAACAGTTCATCCCCTCGCACTTACCCCCTGAGGGGAGGAATCGTTGTGGCAGATCAGTTCCTCCCCTAACGGAGTAACCTCAATACCCCATTGCCTCCTTTTCTTCTTAGAGTGTCTATCAGCGGGTTCCATGAAACAAACGGAAATAGATGGAGGCAAAAGCACTGGAGCAGTGTGTTCGTCAGCACTGAGTGAATCTCACCCTCAGTACTCTCGTTGAAAGTTCTGCCGCCGAGTGGCGCTGACGGGATGCAGAAGTGCTGCGGTCGGCGGGTTCCGGTATGCTGCCAACACGAGAGCGAGACAAGCGCGAACTGTGAACGAACGCTTGCTTGCGGCTCCCCTGCTTTGTCGCGCGCTGCAAATATCGTGCTGTAATTGGAGCGACGGATGAAAAGAGTGGATAAAATCGAAGGAAAAGAGCAATCTTAAAATAGGGACCTCCTCCTGCCAGCGTAGAGAGCGCAGATAGCAAAATGAACGCGAATGGGTTTCCTGTTCGCGTCTGTCAAATTCTTGGCGAATCTGCCGGCCTACGGAGGTGGAGGAAGACCGCGGAATACAACTGGTTAAAACTTTTTCATTGTTTGATTTTTGACCGTGTGCATTACATTTTGCATACTTTTTATCTTGTCATTCACGTAAGTCATTACAGAAATAGTCATTTCTGGACTATTTCTGGAAATAGTCAACTGTACGGAACAATTTACGACCCCATCATTCGCAAAATAAATAAATAAATAAAGTCGGGATATCAAAAATTTTCCAGTTACACCTGTTTGAGCGTCCAAAAACATGCAGTATGCCTAAGGTAGGAAAATGGATCTTCAGTCGGGAGGATCTGCTGAAGCGGACGACCCACGAGACCCATGCTTCAAGTTCTACAAAGTATAGTGAATTTACACATTATGAACCGGTCGAACCTTGATACACGCCTGCTCCTGCACATGATATGTAAATGTAAGGAATAGCGGGCGCGGCAGCACTGGAAGCGTGGTAATGCCTGAATCGCTGTAAATATCGTAACTAGCGCCCATTTGTCTTTATTGTCCTTTCCGCTATTCTTCCGCTAGCCATGCTGTTTATTATTCTGTCCACTTTTGCCTAATTGCCCCTCACAGCTGCTGTTCAATGTTCACATGTCAATCACTTGATGTTAATGATGAAGTTAACCTGACCATCACTTGCGCCTATAGGCTGCGTTTTCCAGCACGGGGAGCCGGACACTCGGTCCATGTGACGTTGAAGCGACATAAATGGTTTAAGAAAGCAACCGAAGAAACAGGCGGCCAGTGCCTCTTGTGCGGCCTGAAATACAAATTCTCCTTCGTTGTTTGTTTTTTGAAGTCGGTTGAAAATAAAAATACCATTAAAACATAATTTGGTCCTTTGTACAGTAGTTGTAGTCATACTGGATGAAAACAAGGCGCTCGTTGTATTCTTGACCTGCCGGCCCCATTATATGGCGCCGTATATCCGACGCATGAAGTCGCTTTCGCGGCAGCGCGCTATCGATGCCGCCCAAGAATCTCTCTCGGGCGCGTCCTCTGGACACTTGGGACTTGCTTCGTGATGATCACCGAGCGAGAAGGCACGTGCCCAAGGCGCCCTCAGCCGCACCTTTTGTGTGTGCCATCAGTGGCAAGTGTTGCAGCTGAACACGTCGGCGGGCGTCAGAGCTGCAGTTCCTTTTCTCGAGCGGCGTCTGTCTCGGCAGCGAGATTTGCGCACACGGCCCACGCTCAGCCGAGGAAGCACAATGGGCCCGACGTCGCGGCGCTTCGTGCCACGCTGGCGGTCGCATCCGCAAGCGTGTCGCCGGCGGCGCCGAACCCGGCTTCTCGAACCGTTTGTCACCCGGAAAATGGTCGCGATAATGGTGGCACTGCTCCATTCCAATGCTGACAGGAGCTGAATGAAGAATGATTGGAACCAAAGAGTGGAGAACAGAGCTCTGCTCTGTCTTGCTTCCGCGCCCAGGCTCACTGGCTTTGTGCGCTCCTTTCTTTCGAGTCGTTCCCCGGAACGCTTGTCACTTCCTCCTGTCTTCCACCTGTTTTCGATATATTCTATCCATCTCTCTCGACATTCTGAATACAGGGTCCGATTTGCCCGTGCACGCTCGTGACGACTGTATTGTGAAAGGTAAAAAAAGATATATACATTTAAGACAGAAAGAGCGCTGAAATAAGTGGAGGAAAGTCAGGAGAGCGGTTATTTAGCGTGTCAGGAACAATAGTTGCCGCCGGCACATATTCGCTCTTCATGGACCCAGCTACTGAATTTCGCGTGACGGTACGATCCGAGGTGGCGCTTTCCCGATGCGTGCAACAAAAGAACACGAGAACTGAAGTCGGAAATACTTTCGTCGCCTCGGGCAATGACAAAAATCAAGATCTATAGTAAAACACGATCGCAGCCTGCAGCGGTGCCGGTTGATTTTCGGTGCGGAGCAAACACGAAGGAGAACGACTCGTGCGCTATTTATGAATCGCTAGGTTCAACAATGACGAGATAGATGTCGCGGGCCTACCTCGGGTGAGCCTCGTTATCACATTAGCCGGCGCGTCCGTCTGAGACCTCGCAGAAGCCGACGGCAAAGAGGGGCCAGCAGCGCGAATGCGCCACCGCCGCCGCATTAGTCGCGCATCAGCGTCGCCCTCGGCGAACACGTCCCTCGCCCCCCTCGCGTCGTGTCGAAGGGGGACTCGTGCCGGGGGGACTCGCGCCGCGCACGGGCAGGGCGCCCGATAGCGATCTCGCGCGGGGGGCGCTACGCCGCCGCGGCGAACTCTGCAATTAGCGGATCGCGGGTGCCCTGTCGGCCTCCATTACCGGCTCGCGACGTCGACGCGGCCCGGGCAGTGGTTCAGTTGTGTGCCCGCGCTCGCGCGTTGCTCTTGTCGCTTCAAATGTATAACAACGTCTCGGGGAGCGCGGGACGCTTGCAGTTCAGCTTGGCAAGCGGGGAGACATGCGCGGAGCGCTTGCAGCCTGATACATGAACTCCTGCTGCTACTGCTGTTGATCCAGTGACGCCTTCGCCCCATCCTCTTTCTACATCGCGCGGTTTGCTCTGCTTGCGTAACGCTATTGCCCCCTCTTCCTTTGCTTTTTTTCTTCTTTGCTTTCTTTTCTAACCTTTCGCATACGTGAGCTGCTTTTCTGCAGGAAAAGTTTAGCGAGACCAGCGGGATTTGGAAACTCTGCGACGGGGTTAACAGTTCGTTCGCGAGAGTGGGAGCGCATGGAGCTAACGGTCGTTAATAACTGGAGCTCCCGGCTACACACGCTGTGCACTCACTGTCGTAGTGTCAGGGAAATGAGGAAAGTAACCTTTACTTTGCTCTTGGTCATGAAGTCCCGAATTATTTCCAGCTTTCGCATGAATCAGCGCGCTGGCGAACTATTTGGTCCTATGAACGTGGTTCATAATTTTGGAGTGGTACATAGCTTCGGTATTAAATGTGTGAGAAAGACAGAATCGATGTAAGGGCATTAGAAAGCCCACCCGCAATACATTTACAGCATTCAGCGATCCCAATTATCCCAATATTTTTTTTTGTTATCAGCGTAGTGATTGATTCATCTTGCCAAGTAGCACGCCCTTCGGTGAAAAAAAAAACAAAAAACACTGAAGTTATACTTTTGTGCGTCGGCACTGGGCAATCGTATGATTTAACACGAGATCAAGAGAATAAAAAAAAAGTTGAGTTCTAAAAAAAAAGAAGTATTTCAGAGAACAAGGACGACTGGAGCCGGCGATTGCAGCGCATCAAGATATTCAAAGAAAAAATGCGGACAATCTAGGAGCAAAAGAGACTATAGGGAGATTACTAGGGCGACACGGCGGAAATAGAATGGGCGCTTTCTCCGTTGTGTGTTTTTGCACTAGCCGTAGCCGGGTAGCGTTGATTAGCCTCTACAGCGTCCGTTCATCCCTCCCGATCTCTTTGCAAGGAAGCACAAAAGCTCTGCTCTTGCCACTCGCTCCCCTTTCACCGCGAAGCAACGTCTAATCCCATCCGAATACAGCGCGAAATGCAGCTTCGCTCCGTATACTCGACGTCGTTCTTTTGTCGGTTGTAGTCGTACCAGATGTGACACGCTGCAAAAGGTTCATTCAGAACTGATTAACTACGTTTCCTGTGATCGCTGTGCTCGCAGTCTAGACCGCTCTGTATTTTTCTTGCCGTTGCGAGGGCATGATACGTATAGCCTGGTTTGTTTATTGTTGGAGCTAATAATACGCATTCCTCCTGAGTCTACCGCTGATTTATGAGTTTTCTAACAGATTGTTTCTGTGTTTTATACAGGTGTAAGCCTCTGCTCGTCGTCGTTAATTATGTCACCGTGATAATATGCGAGTGATTGTTTTAGATATGAGCGCTGTTAGTTAACTCTGGTAGTCGGTTGAATTAACGATGCAAAACAAGATTGCAAGAGCAGCGCTGATTAAAGGCTTTCATGCACGGGCATAGCTAGGGCTTAACATGATAAACATAACTCGCTTGTATGACAGAGCCGATAATCTTACCTTCATTATTAAAAACAATTAGGACATTTTCTCTGAGGCTCATACAAATTTCTTTAAAACGCAGTTTTTGTTTCATTCTTCTTTTTTTACTTTAGTTTCTTATGTTTTGAAACGATTATAAGGAGACACTCTAGCAGACTTGAAACTTCATAATTAAATATATCCCTACTCGCAGTTTGAGACCCAAGGAACACTATAGTGGCACCTCAGTGTTTCACACGGTAAGGTTTGCGATCTCGCCGCTATTAGGTCAATCTATATTTTAATGAATTAGAACGTCTAGCTTGTGCGAGCGCCTTTGACTCTGTAGCGCCATCCGTGGACGTCTCTCTACCTTCATCTCTCTCTTTCTCTCCCTTCTTTTCGTTCCCCTACTCCCTTCCCCAGCGCAGGGTAGCCAACCTGAATCTTGACTGGATAACATCCCTGCCATCCTTTGACCTCTTTCCCTCTCTGTCTCTCTCTCTCAACCTCCGATCACACCGATATTATGTTCGTATATAGTTAAATAAATTGCCCTCCCCCTCACCCCCCCCCCAGTTTTCTTTTTTTCGGTCAAGACAAGAAGTTGAAAAAAGCCTTGCAACGTCTTAACCTTTAGTCCCATTTTATGTACCGAGAAGGTTTTAATGATATCACTTATGCGTCGCCTACGTTCACGTACGTTACCCTCGGATCCCCTTATTCCTCTCCGTCATCGCATAGCGAGGGTCTCAAATTTGGCAGTCTCAACGCCGCGAAGTAGCGTACGCGGGTTTATTGGCCAGTTGCTCATTCTAAGCTCACGTAATGTGAGTTCGATCTACGTGACGATCCACGTGATTAACTTACAATTGACTTGCCGCCGCAGTGACTGCGTCCAATGTGGAGTTGCGCAAAACTCTAATCGGAATCACATCGTGGGAAGCGGGAAGTGTGACGGCAGCTTCATTTTACGCCACACTTCTACGTCACAGAGGCGTTTGGACAGAGAGCCGCGCTTCGAGGTAGCGCTTGCGTAATCAGGTATATAGATTGAACGAATAATTTCACGCCAGTTATTTCGGTCTGAAATGGCCATTTTGAAATGTAGAAATACGTACTTGGGAATTTTATGACGATCCCCTTAAACGTTAAAATATAAACATGTGCAGTGAAGTTTGTAACTATGAAGTTCATTATTGTAAATAGGTTAATTAGTGAATGAATTGCTTTGGTTTTCTTCCAGATGATGCCCGCCCGGGCAGACAATTAATATGTAGTGACGCAATTCGAGTAAATAATGCAGGCATTTGAAAAAAAACACGGTATATAAAAAGAATTACCGGCGACACTTCATGCTATTTGGTCACTCTGCGTATAGAAACACCTGTAGCTGTGAGATCACCGGCGCTTTAGCAGTGGTTTAGTGTTAGTTTAGTGCAGCATGGACAGAAATGATCCCTACTTCAGCGGTTTTTTTTTTCAACCTCAAAGACCAGCCAATACTCACGTGTGCTTTATGGTAATGCGATCTTACGATCTTTTTGTTACGCCATGTTATTAGTGTTATGTTTACAGTCTCGCGCGATTGGCAACCTCCTATTCATCGTTCCGCATTTCATCGAACCAAATGCGAAACCATGTTGTCTCAAGGATGGACTGCTTGTGCAGCGAATGATGAAAAGTGAAAAGAAAGAAATCAGATGAAATGACATGAAGTCAGGTTTATAACGTCCCGAAAGTGGAGAATGTGTTAACACGGATGCCAGGGTGGCGGGCCCAGTATTGATTTTGACCTTCTGGGGTATCTTAACGTGCACTCATTTCACGATACGCAAGCGTTATTGCACTCCGCCCCCATCGGAATGCGATTGCCGTGGCCCAGATCGAACCTGCGACCTCGTGCTCAAGAGCACGATGCCATGTACCCACCGAGGTATACAGTGGCAGGTTCGGAAAAAATGAAATGAAATCAATAAGAGTGTTAAATCCTAACTCGATGCCTTCGCGGCGTACTTCGCATACGTGTCCGGAGTAATCAGAACGAAATGTATTAATAACTTGTAATACACTGGTCAAATATGTCGCCGACAGCTGAATGTCTTCTAGCACATTCCGCACTGCTCTGAATTTCTCGCTGCCCGAAAAGTCGCAGTTTCGCCCGAAAGGCGAAGCATCGATTGCGATAGCAAATTGAGTGCTACACGAAGTAAGGATAGTAGTTTTATCAGCCGTATAAACTTGGAAAGAGTCGCTTGCTAACTGAGTTAAAAAGCATGGTGTCAGCGTGCACAAGCAAACATGAACACATCACACTCGATGAGCGCGGACACTTGCTGTCAAAACGCTGGCGTGAGGAAACGCGGCAGCAGCAGTGAGCGAAGTGACCTTCGTGTTGTCGCTTCAACGCTAACTGAGCGGTAAAAACACAGCACGCACAAAGATATGAGTCATCTGCAGATCGCTTTCAGGAGAGCGCGCGCGCGACCGCGCACGGTCACGAAAAGTACCCAGTTGCTGCCATGGAGAGTAGAACGCCGCCCCCCCCCCCCCCTTCTCTCCCGCGCTGTCTCCCCGCTTTCCTCCCTTGCGCACGCGAGAATGAGCTACGATCGTCGGTTTCCCTTGCGCGCGGTCGCGAAGTACGCGGTTGCGCTGCCGGAGAACAATGCCGCCCCCTCCTTCCCATACCCCACTGCCTTCCGCGCGACGGAAGAGGCGTTTCCTCGCAGCTTTCCTCCAGATTGAGCGGCGATCGTCGGCTCCTTTCGCGCGCTTTCACTTGCACGTAGATTCAGCATACGGCACGCGGTGACGGTGTTATCGCCCTTGCACTTTACACGGAACATCACGGTGATGGCGATTCCGAAGGAAAAAATGCGCCTGGAGTGTCCATATCTACTCGCTAGTACAATAACAAATACAACTCGGTGGTTCGCAACGCGCTAAAGTGACCTTTTGCAAACAACACTCGATGCTCCCTTACGGAGAAGCTATATCCTTCCGATAGTGCGTTGCAGGGAAAGAGAGTGTGGCGGGTCACAGCCGTTCCCGACGGCGCACACGGCGCGTCACTCTGTCGACGCGGTAAGACCTCTGGCAAGTCTGCTCGACTAAACTCCGGCGTGCGCCCGTATGCAGATAGGCCGCGCGATACGCAGAGGCTCTGTCGGATGTGCTTGTCTCTGGGGCCCGATGGCCCGCTTTGCTACGGCGCCGCATCATTTGCATGTGGTAATGCCGCTGCAGCGAAGGAGACAGCGGTCCCTTCCGAATATAAAGCTCGGGTGGAGAGGCGCACGCTGGCCACCGCTGTATCTGCGCAGCGCGGACTCCTTTAGGTACTTGCTTGCTTGCGTGAGCAATCGGCCGCGGCTGAACCGAAAGGGAGCGCACGCGCTGAAAACGCCGACAGAAATGACGTTCCCGCGCTGAGCCTTTAAACGTTATGGCGGCTACGTTGAGAGCAAGTTATGTCAGCGCAAGGGGAAGGAAATTTGCAATAACGTTTTCTTGCTTGCGCTTCCGTCATCGTACCCGCTTATAAGCTACTTCTTTACTTTTGCTTTCCATCTAGACCGGATCAATGAAGATAAGAAGTCAGGAGAATATCGAGTTTTTATTTATTTTCATCGCACATGTATCAAGCTGAGTGCTTTTAAATGCATGTTGACGCAGATTTCTTTCTTTCTTTTCATATCAAGTGAGGGTCTCAAAAAGAGTGCCAAAGGTGTTAACGTTTGGAGAGGGCCTGCAACAAAAAATTGACCATACTGCATGCGCGATTTTCATCACCTGACATGAGTGTAAAAAAAAAGAATTCTGAAATATGCGTCTTTTGGCAGGCGCTGACATGTGGACTTCGCACGAAGAGATAACGGTGACGGCCAGCTATTGTAAGATGCTGACTTGACAGCGCGTATATAGCTGAGAAAAGGAGCAACCAATTTTTGTAATGGCCTAAAGGCCGCTTCTTGACATGTGCCTTTGGCGGCAGTTTTTTCTATTTACGCGTTTTGACTGAATGCACTCGCAAATATGAAAACTATCGCTGCTGACAGTCTAGAATTGCCCTAAAATTAATTTATACGTATTCGGACCTCCATTGATCTAAGATATACAGCTTTAAGGGCTGTGAAAACACAACGATGCTTCTAAAAACACACGGATTCAAACAAACCACTTGATACGATGGTTTGCTGGTTAGTTACTGGAGCTCTGCCTTTGTCGAAACGAGTGCGCCCGCTGCCTGCGTCCCAGAAGCTACGCGACCTATTTATGTTAACTATTAGCAAAAGTCCATACCAAGGATGGTGTGAGTATCACTTTCGCATTACACTTCACAAGTTGTAAATGGCTTACAAGGACATCTCCGTAGCTAAAGTTGGTTACAAAAAGAGCAGTATTTGGAGATATGTAGGATTTAGGAGGCAGAAAAAAGAGCTTCAAAACTGCTGTGAATCAGCCGTGTATATCTGGCTGGCAGCCAATGCTCTGAAGGGTTTCGTTGCAATAGAGCCGTCACACACGCTGCTTCTGCTGCCTGCAGCTGTCAATCACTTACAGTTCTGGAAACCGTTTCGTGCGGCGATGGAAGTATAGGCCCCATCCGAATCGGTTGCTTCTTGCATACTGGTCTAGTCAAGTCTGCTCGCTTCTGCGAAGGATTATACTGCGGCACTGACAAGAACCAAGATGTCCTTTACGACAAGGTAAATAGAATAACAGCGAGTAAAGAATACGGGGTTCTTGGGAAAGCAACAGCGCACCCATACATCTCGCGGGTGCGCATATAAAACACATTTGTTGTGCGTGGGCTTACACAGGCCCGTTCTTGGAACATTGTTTAGAAAGGAAATGATGACAAACACCGTTTGTTCATTATTTACGCTGGAGAATCATAGCCTCATATCCTGAACAGGTCTACAGGTACGGTAGCATGTCCAAACGATGATGGCTTGTTCCTCGCGTGGGCTGCAGCTGGAGAACATGGACATGCTCAGTAAGGCGATAAACGGGACTAGTTGGCGAATACCAATACTTTCTCGCACAATGTGCTACAATTTCGCGACATGTATTTTCATATTTCTAAAGAAAAGAAGGCCGAGCTTAAGTCTTCTGTGTATATATATATGTATATATATATGTATATATATATATATATATATATATATATATATATATATATATATATATATATATATATATATATATATATATATATATATATATATATATATATATATATATATATATATATATATATATATATATATATATATATATATATATATATATATATATATATATATATATATATATATATATATAGTGTTAATTAATAAACTTCTTAGATATTACAATTACATGAAAAGTGTGAATGAGAAAATTTTAGAACGACATGAAAAACTCCCGATACAGCTTTCTGTTGCTCAATACGTGCTGCACGCAAAGTGCTTCGAGCGGCCAGTCGCGCAGCCCAGCAGAAATCTGGTTCCACTACTCTATTCGCGCTCAACAATATTTCAACAAACGACATCCTGAACAATAGGGATGTGCGAATATTCAAAATTTAGAATACGAGCAGACTGGTCTCAGCTATTCGATTCATGTGCGGTTCGAGAATTCAATATTTAAGTTTGTCGAATAGTCGTTTCTTTCGAATATAAAAGATAATAACACTTGTAGTCTTGAGTGAGAGAGAGGTTGATGCAACTGAAGACTGTTTCGAATGATCCTGCGGCATGAGGGCTGTGGTTGCTGCGCAGGGCAACCCAAAAAATCGTGTGTATATATATATATAGCCCAGTATACCTTTGACGGATATCGTACGTGTAGAAGTGGCCGTCATCGTTCCGAACCGAGAGACCAAGCCGATGCTACATCACTCTACTATTATCTCTTTCATAAGTTGTATACCATCTTTAACGCACCTCAGTGGCAATCAAAGCCAGAGAGATGAAACTTCGATGGTTCCAAATTTGCGGCAGGATATCGAAATATGCTTATGACTGAAATTCAGTTGGGAAAAAAATACACATCGCACTTGCGCGCGCTTTGCTGCTGGCTGTGGCTGCTTCCAAAAGCAACGCTATACGATGCTATTGCCCTCAAGCGTAGCTGGGGCGTAGTTCACAAGGCTTTTCGTTCACAAGTGCTATTTACCATTGGTCGGCCGCCTTCGCTAATAATATATATTTAGCAGCATGGTTGGCTGGCACCTGCGCTTACGGACAGTTCCAGTCTAAGAAAGCTTCTATAGAACTTTTTGTATAATTTTAGTGTAAGAACCATTTCTGTATTTATCTCAATCTCTCCACAGCAACCCCTGTATAACAGAACAAAACAGAACATTTCCGTAAGTATACAGGGCCTGGTTCTTACCCTATGTTAACTTGGGCCGTTGGTTTGCATCTTTGATCACCGTCATAAATGCCATATTTCTCGCTACTACTGAAGTTGGTTGTTGATCGTACTCCATCGCGTGTCGCGCGCTCTGAACGACGCAGCGCGATTAGCCCGTACTGGCGCTGTCGACCTCGCACGGTAGAAAGCAGCACCTTGGATCGAAAGATCAACGGTTCTATCTTTGGCTCGACCAATAGTACTCACTGAATTTTCATTGCTTTATCCTGTTACCTAATGACCAGCGTTCACAAGTGATAGACAAGACTCAAGAAAATGTAGACAATGCGAGTTTCGAGAGAAGGGCAATATTTTTGAGAATTTAAAGACCGTACGAAAGCACGACTTAAAACTGACTGGCGCTGCCCATAAGCATTACAAAGTACGCTTCATTCTCTGAGGTGTGCAACGGCTCGTACTGAAAATGGTCAGGATTAGGCCACGGTTGCCTAGGTTCGATAGGGTGTCACAGAGGTGTTCGCTTAGCGACACGAGGCAGCCAGGAATGTCCATTATGCTGACCTAGTGCGCGGAGCGGAACCCCGTCGAGACCTTTTCAATCAGGTGGCACGAGCGGACTGCCTCGCTGGACGTTGCTCACCGCATTAGCATCCCCTCGGACAGCGTGAATTCTTCAGCGTGGCCGATGGAACGCGGCTACAGTCTTGCCGAAGGTGTCAGCGCAGTGCCCTTTATCGCACCCGGAATCGCGCTCAGTATTTCGCTAAAGCAGTCGCTGCACGCTGCGGCGCCGATGTCCCGGAACTCGTGAAACAAAGTTGGGTCTATTCCCTGCTTCCAGGAGGAAGCACGTACAAGCGCCTTAAAAAAATAAATGCGAGAAGCAGCCTCGCGAGCGCGTCTATCTGTCCGCGCTTGTGCTCTCGACAGACGATCGGAAGCTGCGAAACTTGCGGCACCGCACGCTGCATTTTGAACAGGGCTCCCAAAAACCGATAACGCGGCTCGCGTAAATCACGCTTCTTCGCACCACCTGCCTGCTTTTCTTTTCGCACTGTTTTTTTGTCGAGCAGTGCTTGAGAAAGAACGCCAACGAAGGGTCGAAACCTACCCTGCAGCTTACATGAAGATGGCACTCCCAGCAGTAGCGTGTCGCGCAAATAAAAAATAAAAATAACGAAAAAGAGCACTGACGTGAACAGCTTATAACGGCGGCCCCGGCCGTCAGGTGACTGGTTGTAAGCAGCGCAGTCTTTTTAGCTCATGTGATGCCTTGCGCCTACCTTTTTGTTGTTGTTGTGCTTTTTTTTTTCGAGCAGCCATAGAAAACATGCGGAAGAGAATCCGCTTTGCTAGAGGTGTGACAGCAGCCCATCCAAGGCCTCGAGCGCGTGTCGCACTTTACGTGACTGTTCCAAGTGCAACTGCTTCTGGGCTTGCCTGAAATTGACAGAATTAGAGGCGATTCTTATGGAGATGGCACGACGTTATGCCGTTAGCTTGTCCGCGAGCGGTCCAAGACTGCGTCCACGGCACCTTTAAAGTGGCGAGAACTCTATATCTCTTTGCTTGCTTCAAGCAGCCGTAACGAGCTTACGTTTTCTGTTCTATTTATTAGAACCGTAAATTGTATTTCTGTAACCATGGGTTACAACCAGTGCTGAAGATTACATTTCTTTATTCTTCTGTACTTACGTATAATCTTGTAAGGAACAACAGGCAAAGATCAGCAGCAGAGTAGACAGCTAACGTTATAAACAACGATCTTGTTCCGAGTACGATCGAGTTTATTTGCTTTCTTTTCTTCTCTTTACGCACAAGGCATTCGGGTGAGTTTTTGTTTTTAAAAGATACAGTGTACTCGTATATGATTTCTCGAATATAATAAAATACTTTACTCAGATATGTGACTTCTTGCTACCTCAAAGGAAAAGCGAGATACCCTGAGTCTACGCACAAAGAAATGAAAAGTAAATCTGCAGCGATGGCTTATGAAATACGCCGGGACTTCCCGAGGGGTTGGATGTCTGTCGGACCCAGAGATCTTGTATTCTGCGACGCACCTTCTAGATGGCTGACTGCGTGCGTTGGAAAGAGCCTCTTGAAGAAGTGGCTTCGTTGGAAGCGTTATTCGACATGTTCTTTCCGATCGCGTCGAGTACACTTAAACAGAAGGATAAACAATGAACAAGTGCGGAGGCAGTTTGTCGCTTCCTCTATACCATCTTCGTTTTCTGCCTCTTTCTTTTGTAACGACGCTGTATCGTTCATCCATAAAGCGTCTGCTTTCGTTGCCTTGCTTCGTCTTGTCACTACAGCGAATTTCACTGCTTGCAAGGTGCCCTTTCTTTAAAGCCTGAACGCCTGTGCTGCACAAAAAGATAGGTACAGATTTTTGCAAGGGTATTTATTACTATTGTGGTTTAGTCACAAAACGAGTACTGCCCATCGTCACTGGCAGTATTTAAGACTGATTGTTACTTCGGAGACGTCATAACATACCAAGTGAGCGGACAGAGAGCTAGGGCGGTGTCGTATAGATATGCTAGCTAATTTAGGGTATGGTTTAAAGCAGGCAGTTGGCATATTTCTTTCTTCTTATCAGGGTTTCAACTTAATGTATTTTTATTAGTGGAAATAAAAACCATAATTTTCTTCGATACAGCGACAATGCTACGGAAATGACGATAAATGCAAACATGTCGAGATTAGTTGGCCGAACTGGTGGACATGTATTCCATGTGATTTTTGATGAGCATATGATTTTTAATGACCGAAAGACAGTTTGGTTTTACAATAAATGAAATCCGCAGAAATGGCGTTACTTGAGAGAGGGGGGAGAGATAAGGTTAAATGGAAGGCAGGGAAGTTAGCCAGGACTGAGCCTGGGGCTACCCTGCACTGGGGAAGAGGAAAAGAGAGATCAAGTGGTGAGAAAGTGCCGTGTTGGTGCAAACGACGCAGTAAAAAATTCCCTGCCTATGTATCAGAAACAGTCGCTCAGTCTGGTTGCCTAGAGGAATCGCATAATTAACAGTTTTTGTGGCCTTCTGCAGCTTCCACATGCGAAACCATGATCCCAAGATCTTGTCGAGTGAGCAAGGCCTTCTATCTAGCTGATTTAGAGTAGTTTGGAACGCAAGCCTGTCATATTAAAAAAAAGGGGGGGGGGGGTAGTAGCGCAGAACGTGCTCTGTAGTTTCTTCGCCACCCCAGGCGTCATACGGGAATATCTGTAACTCCAATCAATAATGAGTGAGCATTGGGGAATGCAATGCCCAGGCGTAAGCTACACATCACTATTCCCTCAGTTCGGGGAAGACCCGCTTACAAGTGCAGTTGCGTAGAAAGGTCGAGTGAATGCAACTAATGGTGAGCAAAGTGCCACTTTTGTCATGTCAAATCATGCGCTACAGGTAATTTGTGGCATCAGTTCTCGATACAAGTATATAAATAAAATTTGCTTCTTCATGCTGCCAGAAATACCGCACTGACTCGGTATCTAACTTGAGCTAAAGGAACACGCGAGCCGGTGCTTTTAGAATAGGAAAGATGCGCCAGGTATACTGGTGAACTTCTCTCAAGCTTTTGACTCTATGAATCTTAAACGGCTCTTGATAAAACTTGATGCATATGGTTTTCGGGGTCCAGAACTTTCACTTGTCACGTCGTACCTTAAACGACGTCTTCGCTATGTCAGTATAAACAACCATAAGTCCTTGTGTAAACAAATAAAATCTAGAGTTCCTCAACATTTTATCCTTTGTCCTGTACTTCATAACTTATGTATAAACGATGCTGTAAATACGTTTGCGAGTGCAAAACATATTATCTACACAGATGATATAACTAAGTTTATCATCTAATGTAGTAGGTGACACGGTTTAAGAAGCTCTAAAATATTTGTAGTGATGGTTAGCTTCAAACCAGCTCAAGATTAATGCGTCCAAAGACAAAGCAGGATTATTTACGACTAAAAATAAAACAGTTGAAACGTCACTTGATTTATATTTTTTCTAAAAAAAAGGTTTGCTGAAAGCATTTGATTGGTGGACGTGTATTTTTTTCGATTCACCTGAATTGCGAAAGGCTGGCACTGACACCTACTTCCTACTAAATTGAAGATCTTGTTGTATAATGCTACGTTTCTGTCATATCTGAATTATTGTCGCCTTGTACGGCTGGCAACCACTGCTATTAAGTTGCAGAAAATATACTTGTTAGGGCAGGAAGAATTGTATATGTATTGGAAGTATTTTCGCATCCTCATGTGAGTTCCAGAAGAACTGCATCCGCATATGAGTTGTTCACTAACCACAGTCTCATTCTTTCTTTTTTTTGTTTACCATTTTAAGCTTATAATTAGTTAAAGGAGGGAAATGTAAATAACTTCATGCTAATATTCGTGCTAATTAACCGTTGTATAAGAGCGGTTACTCAGAACTGAAACACTTTCCGAAATGCCTACCTAATTAAAGAAGTCAAAGTTTAGGCTAATACACAACATAGCTTGTTAAACATGTTTAATTAAACTGATGTCGATGTATGTAATACACCAATTCATATGGTCCCTGAAAGGCACTAGCTACTTGTTTATTTCGTACTATGAAATTAGTTGCATACGGTGTTGCATCATGTTATTTTTATTGCATTAAATCTACCGCCAGCATGCAGCGCAATCGTCAGTATGTCTTCCGCGAAGGTATTTCATGTAACGATGCCTTCATCTTTTTTGCGTCATACCTTACAGCAGTTCCGCTGCTGATATCTTGATACTGTTGTGCGTTTTCCATGTTGTCTGCATACTTCGCTATACCATTTTAAATAACTTTAGGGCTGTTATTTATGTTTAGATTTGTTTCTTTCCGGCGAATACCCAGGTAGCATTTCGTTCTTTGCATCATATACTAGTGCCGACTACAGGCACGCACAGTAAGGGTCGCCGGGGCAGCTTTCTTTCTCCACTTTCTGCAAGTTAGAATGAAATATTATGTCCATTCAATTTAATCATTTGATGCTATCAAATTCATTTGTCGTCGTCAAACAGTTTCGCGACGTCGAGGGACTATATATCTGCCCCTTCGCCACAGCAAATTTTAGGCTGTATGCTCATCGTCACTACTCTACGCCATTCATGCCGTTATTGGTGACTGACATATTAAATCTTAGCACAAGCGCTGTTACATTTTTGCTCCGGTTACAGTGGCTGAAATCTAAACCACGATATCATGCACAGCAGCTGCACACAACCGAAAGCAATGAGAGACCTTAAATATAGCGGGTGAATGGCGCGAAGAGGAAGAGAGCGCGGCGTAAACTGCGCTTTGGGAGCACGTTCCATGCCCTCAGGTTGTGATATCACTGTGCCAGCGTTATGGTTGTGTAAGTGACGTGGCCTCCGAGGCTGCACCATCTCTGAGGCCACACTAATGAATCCACTGAGTAGTGGTGCTACCTATAGTTACTAGCAGGCGACGGCAGCCCGGAGAATGACTTTCGGTCATGGTACTTTCGAGTGAAACCTCGGACAGTGCCCGACAGCTGGATCACGTGACTGTGACGTGCCCTTCTGTAAGGGATAGTCAGACTTGAAGCGGCGGATGGTTTGCGGACAATCCGGGAATGCATAATAGAAGAAGTCCAGTGTAATAGAAAACTGGGCCGATCTCGGGGATGAGGTAATTCAAAATGGAGCAATTTCGAAGCTGTTATTATCGACCTGTCGGGCGTGAGAGACATTCAGGCATACGTTCCCATGACAAGATGATTTGCCTCGTCCAAGAAAAGGCTGTTACAGTAAGCCTGGACGTCAACCTGTCAAGTGTAAAAAGTGTTCAAGCGGGCGTCCCCATCTCAACATTATGGTCCTCTCCTCCGAAACAGCGTCACCCCTTTTATTCCCTGAGCTGACACAAAGGGATGGATAAGGAGAAGATAAACCGAAGGGCGGGAGGCCGTCGACAACAGAGCCTAACGAAAGCACTAATGCTTCGACAGGCTCCCGGGAAGACGTCGAAAACAACAAGACAGCAAGGGGTAATTAAGGCCGTCTTGGCCCCCGTATGATTGATCTGTCAAGTGTGAGAAGCGTTCAAGCGGGTTTCCCCATGTCGACATAATTGCCCTGTTCTCCGAAACAGCGTCAACCCTTTTATTCCCCGAGCTGACACATAGGGAAGGACGAAGGAAAGAAAACCCGAAGGCCAGGAGCTAGATGGTAGAACCTCACGAAAGCACTAATACTTCCACAGGCTTACGAAGAAGACAGTGACGACCATCAGACCGCAAGGGGTTACTTAAGGCCGCCCTGGCCCCCGTGTTAATCAGAACCGCAGGAGACTCGGATGAGAGTCACAACCATGTACCAATGAAGTGAATACAATCTTTTTATTTTTTTAATCATCACGATGCCCGGCTTCGTCGTTGTTTTCTGACTCCTGCGGTGAAGACCCACCTCACCTGGTCGAGATCGTATCAAAGGTTATGTTGTCAAAGGTGGTGACTTGGTGAGCTGATCATGACACCAGTGCACGACGTGTGTCATCGCAAGGGCCACTGAATATCTTGCAGTGGTATTTACTGTGCTTTCGGCAACAACAGCGCCGACGAAGTTACGCGTTCGGTTCCCCAAATTGATACTGCGCGACAGCTTCAATCACTTGCTAGCCACGTCACACTTCTACGAAGGTATGCAACGGGTTTCACAAACCCACGCTTGCACTCTCTCGACCCTAACTTGCAATTTCTAGTGCCACCTAGACTCTCCTGTCGCGAAACTTTACTCTGTCGCATGTGGTTGGGTGTGGGATTTACAAATTCTTATTCATTCCTGATTTCCTTATAGGGGTGGTCAGCAGTGCGGCGTGCAATTTGTGCAGGTGCCATGAGACTCTAGAGCACCTTCTGTGTCAGTGCCCATCCTTTGACACTCAACAACGTACTTTACAAGCGAAACTCAACCTGCTAGACGATACAGCGCTCTCAGAATAAAAGATCGTTGGATGATGGTCTATGCGTTCTTGCATGCAAAAGGCCACAAAAGTCCTTCAGCGCTTCTTGAAGGAAATTGGATTGTATGAACGCTTGTGAGGGTGGAGATTCCTCTGCGACTGACTGTGTATGACTGACTATTATTTTTCTTTTCTCGCCCTATCTCTTCTTTCCTTTTCCACTTCCCCAAGTGTAGAGTATATAGCCAATCGGGCACGTCCTTGGTGAACCGCCCCAACTTTCGCTCTTAGTTTCTCTCGCTCTCTCTCACTTGCTATTCCAGCAGAGCGTTACTTGGGTGGTTTCCTTAAGACTACAGGGTTGCTTTCTGCTGGAAATCATCTTTAAATGTGGATTTAACAAGCCCAGGAACAAACTATTTACTATATTGCACCCACCTAGCCTCACAGGACACATGTAGTGATTCAGTTTTGTGTAATGTAACAGGTTAAAAAGATTGCTAATGTTTGCACTATGAATGTGGATATACATCGTCATTTATTTTTAAACAGAAAACGTTTAGTTCATGAATGAGTGCTTTAATCGTCCTAGTCAATCAGGGAATGAACCCCAGACAGGAAGCTACAAAAATGTAGCTTGAGGACAGCTCGGGCCCAGAAAACAATTATGAGAATATATTATACAGAAGCAGCACACAGACACAATTTATGGCTGCAGGCAATGGGGAAATAACATTTCAAAAAGACTCAAGGTGCAATATGAAATATTAGGGAATGAAAGATCTGCAAAACTGGCACTGTGCGCTCATAGTTCGATACATCCAATATCGGATTTGCTATGAGCAAATTCATTTAACGCCAAAATTTCCACATTCGCATTTATTCAATATTGGGCAACACGCAGAACAGATGCACGGTGGTCTGTCTGAATTGCAGCCTTTACGTTGGCGTAGTCGAGGCAGGCAGAGGGTTACATTGTATTAAAAAGTGTGCAGCCTAGAATGGGATTGGTTGACGCGCAGGACCGCTGTAATGAGGAGATCTCAGAGGGAGGCCTTTGGCCTCAAGTGATCTTAATATCAGCTGCTAATTATGAATATAGGGACCAATTTTCACAGTGACTTAACCAATCTGTAAATTATGGTAAAACAGAATTTGAAATTTGCACTGGACGAAAGCTTTTCGCGCTATATACTTCTTACGTTGTCATATTCTATGTCTGAAAAAAAATGGGCCTCTCCATGCATAGGTTCTCCAACGTGTGTTGAGAAAGGAAACATCATCATATATTTCTGTAGGTTAATGTTAACTGTCTTAGCTTGTGTTGTCAAAAAAAAAGAAAAAAATATGTGCTTGAGTAACAAGCTGAAGAACATCTCGCACACCGCAGATGTCGCTGACTTTTCCTTTTGCGTTTCGCAATATCCTCAAGATAATCTGATTAATCAGCTTATGGGCTTACGGCCGTTCCTTGTCGTTCACCAGGACAACTGTGAGGAAAGAACTAAAGATGGACAGTGGGAAAGCAAAAGAAACAAGCCATGCTACAGGCAGAGGAAACAATAGGGACAGGGCAAATCTTTCAACATGGCCAGCGGCATAGCACACGAATCAAGGGGGAGGAAGTTCTGCAAGGATCTCACCATGTCCGCTGTCCACGCTGTTCCGAGAACAAAGATCGCGCCGCGAAGGCGCACCGGGATTATTGGCTGACAGTCGCGAGCGTGGGGAGCTGCTCATGACTTTTGCGCTGGGTTAGGCCGCTACTGGCGCGTAGGCCGCCCGTGATCTTTTGTCGTCGGGAGGCCTTGTTCTTGAATGACGCCAGGACCGGGCTCCCTCGCCTACCCTGACAGATGTCGCTCCCCTAGCGCCCAGCGAATGAGCCGACAGGAGTGTTCGTCCACTGGTTTGCGATGGGCATAAAGAAGAGCAATGAGCAGCGGGTGAGGGCTTGGCTTTCTTCGAGCGACAGCACCGTTTCTATGGCTTCGTCTTTCGCTGGCCAGAGCGATGAGTAACCAATGACCATGGGGACTTTTTTCTGCCTGTATTTTTAGAACATGGAACTACCATTGCTGGTTTTGACTGGAGGCAGGGTTTCGCAGCCGCCTCACACAGGCTAATTTAAGGAACGTTCACATAAGCGTATTGCACTACTTAGCAAATGTTGTACTATACCTTCAAAGATTTCTAGGAGCGAGCAATATTCTCCAAAACTATTGAGTAGAGTGGTTAAACGTGATAAGCTCATTCTATAGGGATTTCTAACCCAACTTCGGCCAATTCAATGCCTGAATTAATGTACCTTCATTTGAATCTAATCCGTGCTTCCTTATATGCCCTGATTTTAGTGTAGATATGTGACCAGTCTTTGATTTTACTTTAGAGCCCCTATGTGACTGGACTTTGTGTTGCTCTGTTTCTGAGTTGATTTTCAGCTTTAGTGTTGCATTAGTGTACTTATGTGACTGGGCGTTGTGTTTTTATGATTTGGAGTTGGCTTTCAGCTTTCGTGTGGAAATAGTGTACTGATGAGACTGGACCTCGTTTTATTGTGATTTCGAGTTGACTTTCAGTTTCAAGGCGTTTAAATGAGGTATTTTTAAATCATACGTGAAAAGGAGTCGCCGGCGCCAACTAAAGGTGACAGCATCTCCTAAGTACCATATAATAAAATAAAGTGACCTACGCGCACACGAGCCGTAAGTATAATGACGTTGCAGAGACTATGGTTACGTTGCCGGCGAGAATCGTATCCCAGTGCTTTCGGGGTGTTTTTTTTTTTTTTTAGATACTTAAACTTCGACGTCTCTGTTAGCGCACTATGTGCATCCTATGCCCACAAACTCTCGGAGCCAGCATCGTGCATGCTTTTATTTATTTATTTATTTATTTATTTATTTATTTATTTATTTATTTACAGATACTGCTGTCTCAATACATGAGACATAGCAGGAGTGGATACATCAGAGATTCGATCAACACAATATACAATGAACTGAACTTACACCCTGCGCAAAGCGTTATGCACGGAAGTTAAGCCGTAGCTCTGTTGGCTTGTACGCACCCAGTCATACATGTTGCTGGAGGCCGAGTTCAAGCACTATTGGCACCGACGAAATTAGAGAAAAAAGTCAGCAACGATAGAAAAATTTGGCTGAACCCATATTACGATTATTGTCGACGGTAATGCATTTAGCATTGAATCAATATAGCGACACAACGCATTGCAACCGTCGAAATAAGCTATGTATGAGGAGCATACCTGCCAGCGGGTTCACTCTTTCGCACTTCCCTAAAGACACTTGGCGCCATCTAGTGCCTCCACCACAAAGCCTGTGCGTGGCCCCCGAAATGCATGGCGCGCCGGTGCATGTGAAAGCTGAGAAATGTGTCACGCGGTAACCGGGCTCCTCTCTAGCGCTTCTTTTTCGACACGCTCCGCCATCTAGTGTATTTGGGGAACCCTTGTGTCGGTTCGATTCCGCTCATCATCGGGAAAATTTAAGGGATCTTGTTCGTCATTGTAGAGCGACACGTTCCCAGGGGCACTCACGTAGTTACCCAACATGCTGCTTTTTAGCGCAAAAAAAAACACTAAAAGAAAAGGAAGACAGTGAGAGGCGAATGGAAAGGAAAGACGAGCACTACTCTTACAACTATTTATTCTGAAAAACAGAGCATCCCATATATATACAAAAATGCACATGCGCAAACGCATAGAACAAGGAAAGGACGTCAGTCAGCCGAAGGCATTGTTATCAATTGTTATGTGCTTAGCAATCTGAATTCCGAATCATAAAGCGTAACAGAAGTTTGACTCACGCAAGCTAGACCAGTGGTTTGGATATCGAAGGCCTCTAACAGTTCACGTGTGGTTTTGTTTTTGCTTCTGCCTAGGATCCTGACATAAAAAAAAAAACAGTGGTTCACTGTCGGGACAAGACCTGCAATGCGCAGACATGTGCGCAGTGGTATTTTTCTTTAAAATATTTGCGCGCTTTCCTTCCACCTCTGACTGTTTTTTATCCGAGTTTTTTGCGCTATAAAGCAACACGTTAAATAAACACCAACTCGCCCAAGATGAAGTTATCCTCAAGTAGTTACCCAAATCGGCATCAAAGACGTTCATTGAAGAGCGGCACGCGCCTACCGGCAGATACCCAGTGACCCAAGTTGTCATCTAAGAGGTTCGTTGAAGACCAGCACAGACCGAGTGACACATACCCAGTGCTCTAAGTTGGCATCAAAGAGTTTCTTCGAGCAGCGATACCTACCCAGTCCCGCATCTACAGTGACCTATGTCGGCGGGGAATAGGTTCGTTCAAGAGTGGCACATATATACACATTACCACACACTCAGTGACACAAGTTGGTCCGATAGGTGGTTTCTAACCCTGTTACCTCACCACAACAGCCCGATGCGTTACCCATTCGACCACGGATTACCCAGTGACCCAGGTTAGCCACGCACACGCACATATATACATACATACATCTTGAAATCTGGCAATCGCTCACTGACAATCAATTATCGCCCAATTTCATTAACCACCACACTCTGCAAAGTGATGGAACACATATCATGCACTCAGGTCGTTAATTACCTTGAAGAGCACAGCATCATTTCTAAAGAACAGCAAGGTTTCCGCAAGGGTTATCCGGTGCTACACTCCACTCGCTGGTTTTGTACACTTACACACTACACTAGATTATGGACTTAAAGTACACGCCATTTTCTCGATTACTCAAAAACTTTCGACCGTGTGTTGCTCACTACAATTTACATCTGGTAACAGCTCTAATTCCTCCTCTGTAGATATAACATCAGGCGTTCCTCACCATATTGTTCTAGGTCCATTGCTTCTTCTAATTCGTATTAATGGCTTGCCTAATTGTGTGTCCTAAGGCATTAGACTTCTCGTGGACGATTGCGTAGTATACCGACCGATCACTTGTAATACTGATTGTGAAATCTTGCAATCTGATCTTACCACTATTAGCAATTGGTGCACGACGTGATGACAGTCAAAGAATCTAAAACGAAGTTCGTCATTTACTCATCGTAAGGAGCGCCTGCCAACTCCGTATGTTTTAAAGAACAATAATATCGAATTTTGTAGTACATACAAATACGTTGGAATCCACTTTCAATCTGACTTGGCATTATCACATCGATGTTACTACTACCTCAGCTAACCACTCGCTCATCCTAGTCAAACGTTGTTTGAAGCCGCCCATCAAACGGTGTAAGTAAAAATGACGGAGTTTGTAATTGAAGCTATACTGGTCTTGACAGGGATGCCTTTGCGAATGCTTATTATAAACATTTTAGGAGAGAGGGCAATGTTCACTTAAGAGAGAGAGAAGACAGAACTCATTCTTCTACGAGCGACCGAATATTCCATTTCTGCTGAAAAAGACCGCTATAAAAGATCGCATAATAAATACGCTCCAATCCCGTGTACTACCTTTCCGGCGTCGAGAAGTAGAAAGCAGTATCTTCTGAACTATCCTAAGTAATAACAAGTAGGAGCAGGGAAACAGATATTGTTGACATCCGAGCGCATTCATTTACATGCAGCGCTATTGGAGAACCTGTATAATAGCCAGCGCACCCTCGCGCACATATGCGTACACTCCCCGACCAGTGCAGTTGCAGCGTTGTCTTTGAATGCCGGTCGACTCACACCAACTTTCCATGGACCACCGCTCTTATACCTTGCACGCCTGTTGTGCTTCCGTGTCGACGGCCAAACATAGCTAATGCTCTCTCACAACACCCGCTCGGGCGGAGCGGGAGCTCGACCGGCCGGTGTCGGAGCGTACGCAAACTGCACAGGCGTGCTACAGGACGGAGGCCAATCGAACGCACACGCCCGCGGATGGGTCGTCACGCCGCAAATATTGCCCCGGCATCTGAGCAACAACAGCAGAACCGTCGGTGGCGGCAGCTCCAGGGTGACTGGGCCAGTCGTTTGCAGCGCAAATATTTGCGCCTGGCGACGTGGTCCCACAAGACGGCCGGATACGTGTGCCGGGAAAAACGCCTGCGGCGGGTGCCTTGCGCCTCCGCGTGCAGGCGCTGCTCCTCTTTTCGCCGACTCTTTCTCTGACTGGCTTCACATTTGTGCGCGGGACCGCGCACGACGATGGCTTGCACGCCCCGCGGTCTGGCAACGAGGCGATGTTTTCCTCGAGGCAGCGGTCGCGTCATTCCGCCTGCCGGGAAGGTGGAGCAAGTGTTATCTCTCCAACGGCAAGACTTTATAACAGCGCTTAAATTTTCCTGTACGCGAGTGCAACGCGAAGTCGAGTCATATCACCACCCCTTCCCAACAGTTTGGTCGGACAGAACATGCATCTGAAAAAAAAAGAAAAAAAAAAACCGATCAGCCGAAGCACTCCGTACAGATGGCTAACCTGCGAAGCTGAAACATGCGGCCCCGGTGTTTATCACTGGGTAAATCCCGACGGTTCATTAAAGTACTTCCCAATTATTGGTTACGTCTTTGTGTTTCTTAAGTAATTAAATAATGACCACGTCGAACCAGGGAGCAGTGGCACGAGCGCAATGGCACGAGGGGCGCCCACGAGCCAGCTGTGGAAGAAGACGACGACGTTGCAGCCATTGCTGATGATGATAGTTTTTTTTTTCTAAGTGCGGGCACGATACTGGCTAAACTAACCCTTAGCACCTTCACTGTAAAAAAAAAGTGGGGGGGGGGGCGAAAGCATTGAGCTTCCTGTCGCCACGTGTCCCCCCGAATGTGTAGCTGCACGCACAAGTTTTTTTCTAAGACGGAATAATCCGCTAGAGTGCCGATAGTCTGGAAGCATAAGCGCGAAGGGAGGAGCTAATGCGTGCTGCCTATATGCAGGACTTGCGAACTTATGTCGCGGGGGGAGGCGGCTAAGTTTTGTCGAGGCTTTCGAGTTCTCAATAGTCCCCTTACTGTCTATACACAATTTGGTTGGGAATCTTCCGCCAGCAATTATAGATGTCCGCCACCAACCTGAAGTGATCACGTTCATTAAATCCGTGCATAGCTTAAGATAAGCTTGTTCCATTCATTACTGGAACTTTCAAGTGTCGTGTGGACCTTCTCATACCGCGCAACAACCAACTTTGTCAACGCAGCAACCTTCTCGATATCTTAAACAGCAGGAACGCGACAAATTATTGGCGCGCTTTCAGTAGTAAAGGGTCGTCCAGGCTATTAGTGCTAATTTATGAAGTACTTGTTCAAATGCTTCCAAATATTTTATTTCTTGTACGCTCGTAAAGCTACCAATACTGATCTTCTACAATGTCAGCAGGAAAATGCTTAGTTCTGGTGGTCTCCTTTTGTTCGTCGACTGTCACTAAACTACCACTAAACCCCACCAGTGAAGGCCAACAGACGCGGCTAATATTTGGGAACAACAGCAGGTGCTGAGCAATTATTTTTCGGCGAACTTTAAAATAATTTCAAATGAGAAATACCTAAATCAACGTTATTCGTCTGCTTCTCTCTTTATTGGCCCTATTCATTTTCTAAGCTAAAGTTCAGTTTTGCCAGGCGTACACGTGAACTTACTTTTCCCCCTTTTCTTTCTTTTTCTTTCTGCATCCTGGTTCCCACTGCGCGGCCAGCATAAGCGGACCACTTTTCTCCTTACTCGCAGAAAAGAAACAGCTTCGGAAGCCGGCGCTCGGGTCACAACGTCATCAAATTTCTTTGATTCAATTACTCTGTTGTCTGAAAGCGCGTGACCTATGGGCTCCGTTGCGAAGAGAGCGGACAATGCGGACAAAAGCGCAGCGCGGGACGAAGAGCCAGTGGGGAGAGGAGCGAAATTCGAGTGATCAATTCGTAAAACATAAAAGCAGCATCGTCTGAACCTGCGGCAATTCATCCGGCTCCCTGTCGAACAAAAGCGGCCATCGGCACGACACAGAAACCCGCGCCGCGGAAGCGTTCGGCGAGAGCGCTCCCACTTCGGGGCTGCAGCGAAGCCGCACCGCCGGTCTGTCGGCCGCTGGACTCGCTGACAGACGTCGGCGGCGCAATCATAACGACGTCGCGCCAAATTACGGGCACTCCTCAAGACAAGGCGGACGCAATCGAGCACGATGGTTCGGAGCTGTGCTAGTTGGTTCTCGTTCAACATGATGAACATCGCAAATGACCGGACGGGAGAGAACAGGACAGATACGGGCGGACCATCTGCTGATTTTTTATTCGAAGTGGAGCGGTATACACGCTGACCCAGCAATCATGCACCAAAATTTAAAAGATATGCAAATGTCACGTAGCTGGAAAGAACCAATGTAATGTTGTTTGACGTCGCTTGGAGATACTCAGATATTTTTTTTTCATTCTGCTTAATTGCATAATTATTCTTAATTAGTTAATCGACTTCTCAAATATTATAATTAGATGAAAAGTGTCAATGAGAAAATTGTAGAGCAACATGAAAAACTCCCGACATGGCTTTCTGTCGCTCAATACGTGCTACATAAAAGTGTGTTTCGGTGTGTCAAAAAAGCACGCGAATGCACGCAAAATGTCGCGCGACTGGCCGCTCGAGGCACTTTGCGTGTATTCGCTCTACTTTCATGCTTGAAAGAACACTTTTGTGTAGCACGTACTGAGCAACAGAAAGTTCTATCGGGAGTTTTTCATGTTGGTCTAAAATTTTCTCATTGACGCGTTTAATCTAATTACAATATTTGATAAGTTGATTAATCAACCTATACTAATTACGTAATTAAGCGGAATGCAAGAGTATATATGGATATCTCCAAGCAACGGCAAATAACATTACCTTAGTTCTGTCCAGCTACGCGGCAGTTGCATATTGTGAAAGCTGGGTGCATGATAATTGCGACACCCTGCAATATATACTTATTCGAAGCTCATACATCGACGCACAAGGACTCGGCTACCTAGGTGAGTGACTCGGCTGACCAACAACAAAAACGCGCAGTGAAGACTACACAAATCCAGACGGCAAAGACGACGCATGGAACGAGAAACAACATTTTATGAAATCTAAAGGTCTACCAAAAGAACAAACAAAACAAGCAATAACGATTTCTATAAAAATATAAACATACAAGCTTCATAAGCAAGCCACAACCACAAAAGACAGAACCGAAAACAGAATTATAAATTGAGAAAGATGAGAGAAATTGCAGCAGGGTGCGCATGTAAAACACTAACAGTGAAGTTGCTTCATTTCTTTGTCAAAAGCACTGACAAATGGTGCGCTTGTTCACAACTTTTGCATAAGTGCTACCCTGCAAATCGAGGTATTTTTTCACTATGCACACGTCATCAAAGATCGTAGAACAAACGCCACGTGTTGCAAACAGCCAAATAGCTACTACCCGCCCCACCCGTTCCTTTTTTTTTATCTAAGAAATTGGCGTACTCCCGCCGTCTGTCACTAACGCATCTTCCCGTTTGTTCATTGTAAAACGTCCAGCAGGTTAGCGGAATGCTGTAAATGACGTCCTTATTGGCTCCATCAAATGATTCCGGTGCTTTTTATTGCAGTAAGAACTCCTTGTGTCCTTCGCTTTGATGTGTTTGCACAAGAATGCTATATACATGGTTGGGCGCGGAAAAAAGAGTTAATACGGCTACTCTGCCTGGACTTTTCTTAAGCCTTTGCGACACGTTGTGAATATAAGGATTGACGGCTGTGGGCGCGTGACCTTCCTTTTTGTCATTTTGCCGCTGCCTGCGCGAAACTTAATGGCACAATCTTAAGTGAACCTTCAACCGAAAGATTGTTGGTTTTCACAAGGACTGTGGGCCTTCCGTCAGAGATGACATGTATCTTCTCGATTTCTTCGAAGACTACACTTGAAGGGAATTTGACAATGAAAAGATAGTCGTCCACCTTTCGAGTGCCAAATGTATCAATAATGTTTAGGAGCGTCGACGACGAGCTTGTCATCTTCAAAATACTATAAGGTGCTGTGGTAGCACACATAGGGAAGATACATAGCACCTTTCAGCGAATACTTTCACCATGCGCACCTTAGTTGCTCTCACCCACTGCTCTGCAGAACAAAAGCAGAATCTGAACGAACACTTCAATGTCCTTGCACAACACAAGTTTCCCACGTTACCCTGGACTGCAATAGATAGTGTGTGTTTAGCAACAAAAGAGTCGCAGTTGTTCCATTCTCTCATGTGGAATTAAAAAAAATACACAACATACTCAGTAGGAAAAGAGGACCCTGTAAGCAGCAGAGGGTATTTATTTATTTATTTATTTATGTATTTATTTATTTAGATCACTACATGCGCCCGGAAGACATTAGTGTAACGGAGGACATTGCAACAAAAACATAAAATACAGTGAAAATAAAAATAAAAATAGAACATCAATGTCAGTAACAATCACACGACACGTACCAATCTATGTATAAAGGCACAAGAGACGTACTGGGTGTAGTTTAACACGTCTGCATCATGACTGCGTATCATGCAGATGTCACTTTGAGTGAGGTGGCAAACGACTTACTGGACGCGGTAACAACAGTATCAGATAAGTTGTTCCACACACGTCTTGTGTGTGCAAAGAAAGGATCACTGGAATACTGCGGTGCGGCAGTTATTTCTCCGATTTTCTTACTCTTATGCCTCCTTTGGGAATAATATGGGGAGGCTTCAGGCACTTCTGGCATTCGTTGTCGCTGTTGCCACGGGCTGACTGGTTGTGGGAGGAAAGCCTGAAATACGGGCGACGCATTTCTGACGGATCCCAAGATTAAATTTGGGGGCACTGACACTAACTTTACGACGGAATGAATTAGTTGCTAAACACATGGCATGGCTTTACACCACTTCTAATTCATTAATTTATCTTTTTCAGCAAACATCCCATATGATGGCAGCGTATTCTACAATGGGAGGAACGTTGGATTATAGAACACCGTTTTCCCCGCCCGAGACGCCTGCTTAACTTTTTAACGCGCCAGCGTTAAAGGCCCCGTGTAACAGAAAATCTTGTACCGGCGTCCAGCGTCGGACGTTGTTTGGGACAACGATTATTGAACCACCCATACACAGGCCTTCCATGTAGCGCAAGGAAGTTACTGAACGAATTGAGTTTTTGAAGCTAAAATACGTAGAAAAATCGTAAAGTACGACTTACACACAACCTACAGACATGATAGCGTCGGATTGTAATTTGACTATACGAGAAAACATAGTTCTGTGACGCGAAAACTCAAAGAAACACCTTTTCCAGGGTTTCTACCAGATGTAGACCGGCGACGGCGTCCGCCATTTGCGCGCGCCGGCACCCGAGGGTCTTGGGGGCCACGGAGCGGTGCGCCTTGCAATACCTCCAGATGGATTGCGCATCGCCTGCTAGCTAACAAGCAAAGTGATATGCAACGTCTGGCTGATATCTGTGGACAGGAAGGCGATAAGTTAGGTCTGAAATTTAGCTTCGAAAAATCAGGTGTTATGGTATTCAATGAAAACAGCGAACAGACAGTGACAATACAGGGCCAGTGTAAAAGAATATAAATGCCTGGGTATATGGATAAACGAAGGCAATAGATATATGAAAACAGAGGAAAAAACAACAGTAAAGGGGGAGAGAAATGCGACCATAATGAAACACAGAGCGCTATGGGGATGCAATTTACGAGGTGCTGCAGGGTATATGGAAAGGTGTAATGGTTCTAGGACTTACTTTTGGAAATGCGGTTGTTGGCTTGAAGTCAGCGGTACAATCAGGATTCGATGGAAAGCAAACGTCAGTGGGACGCCTCGCATTGGGCGCTCACGGGAAGACTACAAATGAAGCTACGCAGGGTGATATGGGGTGGACAAGTTTTGAAGTGAGGGAAGCTCATAGTAAAATTAATTATGAAGAACGACTGAGGATTATGGAAGAAAGAATATGGAAGAAAGGCTGGGAGATTGTTGAGCTGTTTATACAGGAATAACATTGACTCACAGTGGAGGAGAAGAACTAAGAAGCTAACCAGCAAGTCTGCGGCCTGTAGGGTGAACAGCACAGCAATAAAGAAGGTCAAGCGAGAAGTCAGAGAGGCTGAGATAATCTCATGGGTGGCGGCAATGGAAAAGAAACCTGGCATGAGTAACTACTTAAGAGGAAAAAACGAAATCAGGAAAGAAACCATTTATTATAATAACTCAAAAGGGAGCTCATTGCCTTTCCAAGAGAGATCAGGATGCCTTAGAACAAGCACTTATAAAGCGAGATATAAGAAGGAAGAAGAAGCATTTGCTTGCTGCGGCAAAGCTAGGGAAACGATGGAGCATGTTGTGTTATAATGTGAAGATATCTGCCCAGCGGTCGATTCAGGAGTCACTGGCCTCCTTGAAGCCCTTCAGTTCAGTGAGAGCAAGGGGAAAGTAAACATGTCTGCAATAGAGATTAGTAAGAGGCTATTGGAAGATTGGTGGAAGAAAAGTAGGGAAACGACAAACAATTTCCTTGAATTTCCATGTAAGGGTGACACCTTGCGTTATGAATTCTGTTTACTGGACCACGAGGGAGTGGAATGCTCTCCCGTCAAATATTGTAGGTATACAATGTAATTAAAACTTTTACCGCGCTTTGTGTGCTGAAATGAGTGACAATTGATGTAGATAGGTATGTACCCCCCTGTTGTAATGCCTTCCAAGGCGAATGCAGGTACTGAATAAATAAATAATAAAATAAATAAATAAATAAATAAATCAATAAACAGAGGCGTCCAAAAACAAAGTTCACAATAGAGGTTCAGAAACTTTGGTTATGAGAATTAATCGAGTTTTTTTTTCTTTTTTAACATAGGTAGGACATTAAGCAATAAAATAGCAAGAGCTTGGTGGAGCAACCCACCGCCCCGTTCCAAAGGGGACACTCATAAGATACATCCATCCATCACAGCCCACGCAACAGATCTCGTTTCTACCGGAGAGCCCGCCTTCGTTTCCCGATAAACATTACGGTTACATACGCTCCAGTTGCCGGGAAGCGTGAGAAGTCAGGCATCTTTGAATGCTATCGCGTTCCACTCTTAAAGGCGACGCTTAAACATCCTCCAAGTATTATTTTAATAAAATTAAATACTCGGCTGGATAGTAATGTTATTGTCTCAATAGGTTTATTACAAGAAAGATTTTATTAGAAGGTTAAGCCTAAGTATTTAACAATTTCGGCAATAGCAACGTTTTCATTAAATTACGTTTGTGGCTTCAGTGGATGTAATTGCACTTAGAGGAGTTTTATTTCGTGCCCTATTTATCACACCATGAAAGGATTTCTTTGAGGTCCCTTTGTAAAATGGTGGCATCATGTATACAATCAACTTGTCGGTATAACACGCAGTCATCTGCATAAAGTAGAGTTGATGAGGCGTTCTGACCGATGTAGTTCACATAAACTAAATATAGCAAGGGCCCCAGCCCAGAACCCCGCAGCACATCTGATCTGACAGTAGCAAGTTCAGATTCAGTGCCGTTGATTGCAACTTTTTGGAAACGGCCGTTAAGGTAATTACGTAGGCAGTTTAACTGCGAGTCGGCCTAGTTGGAACAGATTCATCTTAAAACATTTTGTGCGCAAACAAACAGGGACAAAGAATAGGTGCAACACAAGGACGAGCGCTCTCTAACAACTGGTTTTATTTTTGAAAAACTACCGGCTTAAATACCCGCAGATCTGCGCGTTCTAGTCAACAGAGCACGCCTATAGCGCATATGATACCCGCAGATCTGCGCGATCAAGTCAAAAGTGCAACGTCAATTCTACATATAACACTTGTGATAAAAAGACGTGGACAAAAGCCGCCCGGTCATACTAAAAACAGCAAGGTGCATAAAACAACCACTTACAATAAAATGCGTTAAAGATGTGATCATAGAAACGAATTTTCTTTATCTAACAATGAAACAGAAGGATGCCGGATGCATTTTTCTTTTTGTTTTTCAATCCAGTGTGCTTCCACGATTTCCCTAGCGGTTTGATTCCTATGCCTATACAAAATGTCTGTACTAGTAAGACAAGGGGAGCAATCATGTTCTTGACAATGCATTGTCAAATGCGTGCTAGGGAGACCTTTCAGACTAGACAAGTGCTCCCTTAACCTCGTGTTAATGCATCTCCCAGTCTGCCCTACGTACACATGACCACACGTCATAGGAATCTGGTAAACAACGTTCTTCGCGCAATCAACAAATTGGTTCTTGCGCGGAGGTTTAACACTAGATTCTTTCTTTACATCATCCTTACTTTCGAACTTCTTTTTAACCTTGGAACACACACTACCTACACTCTAAGAACAGTTTACACCCTTTGGCTTGCCCCTTCTGCCACACAAAAATAATCGTCATCTGCCTTGATGCGTTTCCTTTCTTTATCGCTGCGAACCCGGAACTTTCCAGTGACGAACGGCACGCGCGTTATCAGCATAGAACAGTTTACACCCTTTGGAGTGCCCCTTCTGATAACGCGCGTGCCGTTCGTCACTGGAAAGTTCCGGGCTTGCAGCGATAAAGAAAGGAAACGCATCAAGGCAGATGACGATTATTTTTGTGTGGCAGAAGGGGCAAGCCAAAGGGTGTAAACTGTTCTTAGAGTGTATTTTGTTTCTTGCCGAAAATACCACTTTTACTTCACAACTACCACCCACCTTTTTAAGTCTGTGTGAAAGGCCGTGCATATACGGAATCACTGAAAACTTGGAAGCTACATCCTTCTGCCTTTGATTCTTTGTGCATTGTCCTTTATCCTTTTGAAGTTCTTTCATTAGTCTAGCGCCCGACGCCAGCATCACAGTGAGCGCGTACCCAGCTTTTCTCAACCTATCAACTTGCTCAAAAAATGCAATCTTTACAGTGTGGTGACATGACTTCAACAACGCTGACCGGAAACACGAAATGACTATCCCATTCTTCACAAGCCTGGAATGGTTTGAGGCATAGTTCATTAGCGGTTTTCCAGCTCGGGGTGAGAATGACCTACACACATGTTCCGGTAGGAATGTTAACTTGACATCAAGAAACTGTAGCTTATTATCTAACGGTACTTCCGAAGTAAATGTTAAGCCCTTGCCTAGAGAATTGAAGGCGTCTACAACCCTATTCCTGAAAGCACCCTTGTCTACAGGACAGCCTAAAATCAAGTAGCCATCGACATATCTGTATACCTTACTTACTACACTTTCTAAATCTTTGGTCAATTCTCTGTCCATGCTTCTTAAACAACCTAGCAACCTCTCTGTCTATAGCTTAAACAAGCCAGCAGTTCTGGTGCCTATTATCGCGGTCTGTGAGTGCAGAGCACGGGTGTTAAGCTGGTTCCTGAAACTTGGGGAATGCCCTGATGAGGTGTTGTTGGTGACCGGATGGTTGCCCCCGTCTGCAGGACATGGGAGAATAATGATCAAGATCTTGCGATCAGAGAGCCGGAGACAGGTTAGACATTTCAAAGAATGTCTAAAGGTGGCCTGTTCGCCTGCTTCCGGTGGTCTTTTTAACGTGAAGGCCTTTCGGGACTGGTGCAGACAGGCAACTATTGTGACTGAGGCTATATGGAACGATGTTCGTCGAAAATTGCCGAAGAATAAGAAGAGGGAAGTGCCAGAGGGACGCCTTCTATTACTAGGGGCTGCAACGGTGGAATAACGGCATCAATAGGTTCTCAAGTTGGGGCCAAAGTTCTGCTTGGAACCAAGGATCGACATCGTCGACAGGTTAGCACTTACAAGGGACATTGCCAGGAGTGTACCAGAGAAAGAAAAAGAACGATGTGTGGTGGAATGTGTGGACATGGTGGCTAAAGCTTCGGTAAGCGATAGCTCTAGACCCAATGTTGATAGGACTGCTAAGTATTTGGTTGAGAACAATCTGCTGTTCAAGCAGACAAGGAAGGCTTTCTGGTTGTTGTACCAAATGATTGTTACTTAGAAAAGGCTTTCCTAGCGGTGAACAAGTGCTTTAAGAAATGTGATGTGAATGCAGAAAACGTTAAAAAGAAAGCGGTGGAGCTATTGAAAAAATGTGACGAAGTTAAGCTTGCGTCACGTGTAAAGAACTCAAAAGGAATGAAATTGGAGATATTTTTTACGGCAAAAACGCACAAGCAAGAAATTCCATTTAGGCCAATTGTGTCCGAGCGAGGGTGTTGGCAATTTCTGGTCGCGCATTTCCTGCAAAAAATGTTGAATTCCCTAGAAATGCAGGATCCGTACTTATTGAAAAACTCTGAAGGCCTTGTGAATTGTCTGGCATTAGATAGTACAACCTGCAGCTGGGGATTCAGCATAGATGTTCAAGATCTTTGCTATTCCATACCGCAAGGGCCCCTAATGTGCAGTGTTAAAGATTGCATAACAAATGAGAATGACGAGGTGTCATTCCGCAATACGTGCGGAATGGCCGTTGAATCCTTTCTCCAACTTCTGCATATTTATTTAGCGAATACACATGTAGGATTCTGTGGTGAAACGTATATACAGGCAAGGGGTGTGTGCATCGGGTCAAAGGTAGCTCCCATGCTAAGTAGCATCTTTTGGGGAAGCATAGACAGAGAGTTGACCAAAAATTTAGAAGGTGTAGTAAGTAAGGTATACAGATATGTCGATGACTACTTGATTTTAGGCTGTCCTGTAGACAAGGGTGCTTTCAGGAATAGGGTTGTAGAAGCCTTCAATTCTCTAGGCAAGGGCTTAACATTTACTTCGGAAGTACCGGTAGATAATAAGCTACAGTTTCTTGATGTCAAGTTAACATTCCTACCGGAACATGTGTGTTGGTCATTCTCACCCCGAGCTGGAAAACCGCTAATGAACTATGCCTCAAATCATTCCAGGCTTGTGAAGAATGGGATAGTCATTTCGTGCTTCCGGTCAGCGTTGTTGAAGTCATGTCACCACACTGTAAAGATTGCATTTTTTTGAGCAAGTTGATAGGTTGAGAAAAGCTGGGTACCCGCTCACTGTGATGCTGGCATCGGGCTCTAGACTAATGAAAGAACTTCAAAAGGGTAAAGGACAATGCACAAAGAATCAAAGGCAGAAGGATGTAGCTTCCAAGGTTTCAGTGATTCCGTATGTGCACGGCCTTTCACACAGACTTAAAAAGGTGGCTGGTAGTTATAAAGTAAACGTGGCATTTCCGGCAAAAAACAAAATAGGTAGTGTGTGTTCCAAGGTTAAAAAGAAGTTCGAAAGTAAGGATGATGTAAAGAAAGAATGTAGTGTTAAACCTCCGCGCAAGAACCAATTTGTTGATTGCACGAAGAACGTTGTTTACCAGATTCCTATGACGTGTGGTCATGTGTACGTAGGGCAGACTGGGAGATGCATTAACACGAGGTTTACGGAGCACTTGTCTAGTCTGAAAGGTCTCCCTAGTACGCATTTGGCAATGCATTGCCAAGAACATGATTGCTCCCCTTGTCTTACTAGCACAGACATTTTGTATAGGCATAGGAATCAAACCGCCAGGGAAATCGTGGAAGCACACTGGATTGAAAAAGAAAAAGAAAAATGCATCAGCCATCCTTCTGTTTCATAGTTAGATAAAGAAAATTCGCTTCTATGATCACATCTTTAACGCATTTTATTGTAAGTGGTTGTTTTATGCACCTTGCTGTTTTTAGTATGACCGGGCGGCTTTTGTCCACGTCTTTTTATCACAAGTGTTATATGTAGTATTGACGTTCCTCTTTTGACTTGATCGCGCAGATCTGCGGGTATCATATGCGCTATTGGCGTGCTCTGTTGATTAGAACGCGCAGATCTGTGGGTATTTAAGCAGGTAGTTCTTCAAAAATAAAACCAGTTGTTAAAAAACGCTTGTCCTTGTGTTGCCCCTATTCTTCGTCCCTGTTTGTTTGCGCACAAGAAGTTTTAAGATGTAGGCAGTTTCTCTTGTTTTCGGTTAGGCGTGGGTACAAGAGCTTAAGAAGCAGAAGGGAGCGGTGTATTGTGTCGAAACCCTTTCTGAAATACAGTCATTCTGTTTCGGATGTGATGCGAAAATTCTACTTGAATTAGAATGCTATTTGAATGCTGTAAATGCCCCTTCAAAATCCATGCTTATAGCGGACAAAGAAGTTATTGTCTGCAAATTAATAACATATGGATGTGTAAAGAACGTATTCGAAGATTTTGGGTCTTACACTAGTTAGAGATATTGGCCTGTAATTCAAAACCTGACGTAGAGGGCCACTTTATGAATGGGAACTATACTGGCTATTTTATTCTAGTAGTAACATGAATGATGATAATGGCTTGTTGCCGATTACGACGAAATATCTGGAATTAGTAGTTAGACATGCTTTTAGAGCATAGCACGGTACTTGGTCAGGACCGGTTGCCGAGTTGGGTTTTAACCCTCAAAGCAGTTTTTCTGTGCCATCAAACGATATGTAAATGTCTGGCGTTTTCGGAAGATATTTTCCTTACCGCTTCACTCGTGTTAGCTTTTATTGGCTTTCGTTCGAATATTGTTATTGGGTTCACACTACCTTTAGTGATTGTGAGTTCCTCCTCTGAAACCTGCTAATGATTGGAGGTATTAGACGGCAAATTAGTGGGAATACAGACATGAAAAATTCAACTTTTGATCTCTAAAAACATGAAAAGTCAGCACCTGAGTTCTACCTCGTAGTATGAAATACAGCCATCTTCAAATCGTCCTTGAAGAGAGAGACAACTGGAGCTAGAACGCTCCCTTGGAGACGCCTGAAGCGACATGATCAGTACATATCAGGTTTGTTCATAAATTTACCCAAAACACAGTCGGTAAGATGCTCATTATAATCAATGTTACAGCAGAACATTCTCCTATTGGGGATCCAAGTTTTTAAATAGATTTCTTGTGCGATACATGATCGATTTCTTGTGCGATACATGATCGATTTCTTGTGCGATACATGATCGAACACCTTACAAAAGTCTAGTAATATGAGGTCAAGTTGTATTTGGTTACTTACGGTGTACACCGATAGGTCGTGTACCGGTTCTTTTAACTGTGTTTAATTCTTGGTGAACGCCATCTGAACAAGACGATATTCTTCCTTTCTTAAGGTTTTCGCTTTAAGAATGATGTGGTGGAACAGCTTAAAAGCACTACAAGTTAAGAATAGTATAGGTGCTTGCAATTAGAAACAAAAATTTTTGCTTCCTGATTTATATTAGAATTATCTTCGCCCTTTCGCATCACTTTGTTAGCATGAATGTCTTTAGTAATCGGTTAAAAATGTTGAGGAAACATTTCGCTACTATTTCGGCGTAAGAATACTAGAATCGCTGTATATGCGATCAAGCACTGTCGCTTTCTCTATCTGTGCCTGTGTGGTTAAGTTAACGGGCAGGTTAATTACGCCATCGTCAATTACGATTAGTGGTTATAAATGGCGGTGCGTGCGTGAGTTGACACGTGGAACGCTGCTGTCATCCTAAGTAATGAAGGAGCAGAAATATTTGTTCGTATCATTTGCAAACTTCGAGCATTCCTCCACGCAAGTCAAGTTTTATGGTGTTTTTTATGGTTAAAGTGCTTTCAGAACTTTGCAGCAGATGTTCGCATAAAGCACTGAGTGTGTTAGTAAAGGAACTGCTTTTAGTGAATTTCATTTTCGATTGCATATTAGTAATGACATGGGTGAGTCCCTGTCTAGTCCCAGAGCATAATCTCAATTTGCGAAGTTCTCTGACTTTTCGCTTGGCATGATTAACTTCTCTTGTTATCCAGAGATTGTTACTTTCTTGCTTCTTTTTTAAGCTTTTGTTGGGGCGTATCTTACGATGTAGTACAGCATGACGGATTTGAATACTCATCTGCGGCGTCCTGACATGAAAGTTCTGTAAATTAAGAGAGTTAAAAGAAAACATAATAGCCGAATGCTAGTATCATTAGCATTACTGAATTTAAGAGACGTGATCTGTGGTCGAGAACGAGCAGTTACCCCATGAACGGAAAGCAGGCTGACAAGCCGCTTATGGTTCGATATGCCATCTACGATGTCTATTTTTGCTTTATCGGATAAAAAACGGTCACTACGAAACATTAGTTCCAGTACATTTGAACTTCATAAATCACGCGGGGGGTTTTCGACTTCCTGTCAAAGGCTGACAGATATATATATATTTTTTCAAGAACGACTATTGAGCATTGAAAGTGCGGACACGTCATTTAACAATCGCACTCAGGTAAGTCAAAGTCACTCAAGATGATTTGGTTCTCTACACATGTCGGGGGGGGGGGGGGGGGGTCAAATGGAAATGTAGCGCCGTCATAGTTTCGTTGGTACAGTTAAGTACTTAGATAAATCTACACGACTGCGATTGCATATGAACGCAAGTATAGCTACAGCTATAGTATATAGTATAGTATAGTATAGTATAGCTACAGCTATAGTGCAGAGAACCACTCCACCACAGCCTGTTGGTCTGTCATTGCGCACCATAGAGTTGATCAGAGGAGTTATCTCAGCTTCTTTGGTATGACTTGTTAAACACGTTTCAGTTACTACTTTAAAATATGACTCTATATCAAGACGCTGGTACTAAATGCACTGAATCTTATCTTGTTTAAAATCCTGCCGGCACTTATTCTTCGACGATTGCTTGGTCTTGTTCTACCGTCGGCGAGGGCGCAGTCTCAGGGTAGCGGCCTGACTGTTTTATGTGGGTTTAGCCGTGCTATAGAATTAGCTGTGATTAGTGAAGTGCCCTTTCTTTCGCCATCCGAGTGATATAGCACACACTCGATCATCGGCGTATCAAAAAGAAGAGAAACTTTGTAGCTTGTTTCGTTCTAATTCTTCGTGCAATCCCTACAAATTTTTCTTTACGTCTCACCCTCGTCGAAATATCTGTAATTCACAAAGTAGATTCCTTATGCTTGTGGCAGTTTTTATGTATTTTACTTCAATCACGAGAGTCCAGGGTCCATCTTTTTTTTATCACAAGACATGCAGAATACAAAAGTACTTCATTTTCCCACTCGGTTCTGTTTACAACGTCGTAAAAAAAAATGAAAATAGTTCCAATCTGTGTCAAGCATTTGTTGGCACCCGCTTGGCATCTTATCAATTTTGAAAGTTTACAAAGTGCGGATGCCCATAAAGTGTTCTCTTGCGACCAGGTACGAGAAACGGCGTGCGCGTCAGAGCACGAGGCATTTCGCGCTGCACAAGGAAAAAAAACCTAATGCGTGCAGGATATGTTACATTTGCTCTTGTTGCGCAATCTGAGATCTTTTCTCCGTTGTTTTCTTGAGTTCACAAGATGTTCTTGTCTTTGAAGAAGTTCGCTGAAGAAGGCAGCGCCCAGAACTCGTCTCGTTTCCCTTATTTGTTACATGGTAACTCGTGCTTCTTCCTTTCTTTTTTTCTCTGTTTTTTTATTCTGCTCCTGGCGTGTTCTTTTTCGCAGCGCGCCAACTAGAGGGCATGTCGAGTATTCGAGTTCAATATAGCTTTCGGGGACTCCCGCCCCTTCTTGCTCGCGATGGTGGTTCTCTCCTTCGGCACGTAATACGCTTTGCTTTTCAACCTCGTTCGCCTCCCAGCTTAGGGGATGGCTCCCATCCGCGTTTTTAGTATTTCTTGGCAGTTTGCGAAAAGGCCGTCCCGGTCCCCCTCTTTATGCACCTCGCGCGGCAGCGTCGGACGCCTCCACAAGCAGCTCTTCTGGCATGCAACAGCAGCAACGGCGGCCGTGTCAGATGGCCGGGAAACTCGGGCGGCGGTGGTGCCAAGCAAGCGAGACATGGCCGCGCACAACAAGGGGCAATACGCCGCGCGAAGAAAACGGCGGTGCCGACGAGGCGAATGCCAGCAAAAGTGCGAGAGGGACCCTACCGGCGCTGGGGCGAGGGAGCTGATATTAACGGCCAAGTGAGGCTCCGAGGTCTCCCCTCGCGGTGCCTGCTGTCTACAAAGGATGTCCACACACTCCTCAATCCGACTCACGGGGAGCGTGTATCTTGGACTCCGGCGGCGGAGAGCGCCCGAAGTAAGAATAAAGAAGGGAGAGAAATAAGGGACGTGCTTCCCGGGGTGGAAGAAGAAAAGGCGATGAGTCGGCCGGGCCTGCTCCTCCCGGAAGCCAATATCGCAACACGGGCCGCGAATCAGAATGAGAGGCAGCAGCGCCACCGGCATCGCGGGGAGCCCCGGCGCTGTCGGATCCATCAGGAATTGGATCGCTTCCAAGCGAGGCGTCGTCGATGTCCTCGTTCGTCGCCAGATTCCAACAAAGGACGCTCGAACGGACGCTGCTCGGCGCGAGGATTAAAAAAACGAAGGCGCGCGGATCCCGCGGCCCACGAGGAGGAGCGGGCGCCCATATTACGCCCCGCGCGCTACGCGGCTTCTCGCTACACCGAAGCCTGGGGAACGCGTTTGATTCCCGCCTTTTCACCCGCGATGCACGAGCCTCCTGGCTCGGAGGTGGGCCGCGAAATTAATAGAGGCCCCTGCGGCAGAACGTCTTCGAGCGCACGGTACCGAGGGCAAATGTCGAGGCGCCGTGGAGCGCGACGCTCGAGCACGTCTCATGCATCCGGCGTTGCGGCGCTGCCGCACGAGCGAACCGAAGAGTGCCGCATCTGGCGCCGCAGAGCACTTTTCAAGCTTCTGCAGCCGATGGCTTTTGCTCTATAGACGTGACGCGCAAGATACGGCCAATATGATCATGACTCGACCGGCCTCTCGTTGGCAGACATACGAAAAAGTCTAATGAGCTAAGAAAAAGCTAAAGCGGCTGAAGGTTGTACCGATCGTTCCTAAAAAAAAAGTTTCTAGTTTCGTTCTGCACCGCAACATACGCGTTGCACTTTGTGGCCTACTCCTGCTCTGAAAAGTACGAAGGTTTCCTTTCTCCATTTAGTTCGAGTACTGGCTCAAGTCTGCTACTCGTCTAAATTCTCTCCCATTCTCGCTCTTCTACTCCGTCCTCATCGTAGCTTGCCACTCCTTCCTTTGCACGTCTTTCCATTCGCTCAGTGCAGTGTAGGTGGCTTGTGTGCAATGTTCCTTCGGCTGTCTTTCGTTGACAAATTCCATCGGCTCGAATCTACGCAGACATATAATGAAGTCTTAAATCCGAGAAGAGATAAACGAGAAATAAATAAAAAAGTTGCTCGAGTGTACGCCTGTTACACAAAAAGATCATAGAAAGATTAAAACTTTTTTTTTGAAGTTCCACCAGGGTTGCAGATCATTTGTATGTCTTGATGGTACGTTAAATGCTGAGAGTTATTGCTCGTGTGCGCACTTCAGTCCATCACTTGATCAACATGACTTGATTCGGTGTCACCTTTTCCCTTGGATACTTCCCGTTGCCAACGTTAACGAGGAAGGTTGAAAGGCAGCATTTCAGAAACGGATATGAGATCACTTCCGCGTAAGGTCGGCGCAAGCTGCTTTATTCAAGTAGTCGATTTTTTTTCTTCTATTCTTGCGCTCTTAAAGCCCTACCAAATGGGCTCTTCTTTCTTTTGTGTCATAAAAAATTAGGACGTTTTCGACATCTAGAAATGGCGGCTACTATTTGTCACATGAGAAAATTATGAATATATATCTTGAGGTTTTCCTTTGATTGCTTGTTCATGTAAAGCTGAACAAGCCTTAAACGATTTACTGATGGAAACATGAAATTGTTCCAACCGACAAGTTGTCATCAGCGATAAGCTGGAAATCACCCTGAATTAAATGAAACGAATGGACTTCTCAGTGGAGAAGTGACTGCGTGTTTATGCAGCAAGAAAACGAAAGTAAAATCGACGACTATAGATCAAAGTGATGTAATTCAGCACATTTTTGGGATTGGATAAATTTCAGACATGCAGGTGGGTCTAGAAAGCTCTCGTTTGTTAAAGTCAAGCTTCCATCCCGTCGTTCCAGTCCGCTATTGTTCTGTTATGGTAAAGCTTTAAACTTGTTCAGTTTTAACCGATAAAAAATCAAAAAGCATCCGCCGGCAATAAGTTTGGTAAGTTGGCTTAAACTAAAAAATAAAAATACTTGCTCCGGTACTCACAGCGCCATTGGTGGGCTTGAGCAGTTTTTTGAGGGGCAGAAGAAAATTAGTAAAAATTTAGCGGCATGGCTTTATGTATATTACGTTTATGCAGCAGAAAATCAGCCACTCTAAGCGCATAAAAGAAAGAGGCTTGGTTAAGCCCGGAAAAAAAAATACGAAAGACGGGTGGCGACGTCATACCGAAGTGACCCGCACTAGCTAACCATGACATGATGAATTTTGACCGCGTCTAGACGAGCCTAGTTAAGTAAACTGTTTCTTACTACCAAATGAATGACTATAGAGTTCTGAAAGACTACTTTAAATGTTTGTATTGATGAGGTGTGTCTTTTACTTAAACAAAAGGCGTCGGCCAAATGTGCTGGCTAACAATACGTATAGTGAAGCCGAGTGGCCTGATATCAAGAAAATTCAGCGTCGCTGAGACAAAATAGAGAGTGAGCGACGGAAGGTCATTCTGTGGATCACTGGAACTTTGCAACCCGCCGTCACATATCTGGAGGTAAGGGCGTGATCTTCGTTTATCCCCACAACAACGACGCCCATTTGTAGCTTTGGCCCTCCGTATTGGCCGAACTGAGCTTGATGTGCCGGAGAAATTTTGTCAGCGACTGACTGGCCAGCCTGTCAACACCAGTAACGACGCAAGTGTCAGCCAGCCCCTGAGACAGGGGTACCAGCAATGGACGCGCCTTTTACCACAGAGGAACAAGAAGCTGCCCTGACTGTCTCTAAACGACCATCCTTTCCAGGCCAGGACGGAGTCACGTATATGCTGCCCTGGGACACCTTTGACAAGAGGCAAGAAGAGCGCTACCGAACAGTTTTACAATTCGCGGCGCAGAGGTACGGTTCCGGGGTAATGGAAGCGATTGCGAAGCAAGGGAGTGATCGTGTCAGCAAGCCGTCTATCAACCTTTACCATAGAGAGAAAGTTTTTCTTGACGCTCACGTGCAGACACCATTGTGAATAGCCCAGGTTTCGCGCACGTGCTATTTGTTTCATGCATATCCCACTTATTTAACGGCCTATGCCGGTGAATAGGCCGTGCTTGTTCTTCGTACACTCCCTTGGGATTGTTCAGTACATCTTTGGACATTTTTGTGCGTGTGCTGCTCAGACTGATACGAATTGATTGATTTCATATATATCTTCTGTTCATAATTAACGTATTTACTCATTATGTATATTTATGTATGGATGTACAACTACTTAATTGTTATTCAATCTGTGTATAAGTAGTGAGTTTTCTTGTTGACAGGACACCAACACCGCTAAATTGGCTGGATCTGGTCAAGCCGTCTTAAAGCAGCGTTTTGCCCCGGTATCCCTTGAAAACTTTGTATTTTTGTCCGTAAAAAATACACATTAAAGTAAATCGAATAAGCAGCGCTCTGAATTGGCAATCTCGGTGAGCCAGGCAATCACCAGACGCATCTGGCGGCCGTCATTTCGCGTGCCACAAAAGCTTACTCTGTACTGAAGAACCCAGTGTAATATAACATTTCTTCTACATTATTACGTATGAACTCGTTTTCAAACCATAAGTAATCTGGCTAGTGTGCGAAGTAAAAGTTCATATTGAAATGGAACTGTATAGCGCTTTACCTATGGTATGGGAATTACCTAAAAAATATGCATGTTCTGGCTATTCCTCGCCAGGACTAAAGCTCACATCGATCGGACTAGAATTCACAGGAGTGAAGCAAACGCAGCGCAGTGCGTTATGTTACAGCATGTATCACATGGTGTCTTGCGCTGAAGTACTAGTTGTCTCTGCAAGTTTTAGTAACGTTGATGCTACCTTTAGACCTAACAAAAAAGAACGAGAACGTCGAAGCCAGTGTGGCTACCATTATTTAATGTAGAGCGCACCAGTTACCTAAGGTATGTGCAGTGTAAACACCATAAAAAGTTAATTCGTTGAGAGTGTATGCGATTTAGTTCTCTTTACATTCCAGACGAGAGTTTAATTGCTCAGCCGGGACAAGTGTTTTAGGCCATGCCACGTTAAGGGAATTAAGACCTTTTTTTATCCCGGCATTCCCGTCGTATGACATAGCATTTAAGGCGCTCCCCAGCTTTCCCTCAAACCTGAATTGCAAGAAGCTAAATGCACAAGTCTTAGAAGTATGTCTTAGTCGGAGCTTACAAACAAAGCCATTGGCCACGGTGTTTTTTTTAACGTGGTAGCTTAACGTGGTCGCCAAGTGCTGCGCATCAATTTGGAGCCAACAGCGATTTGGCGGGAATGACTGGTACTTGTTATACGCGTATTTTTTGTCCTCTCTTTCGAAGGCACGTAGGATGAATTTAGATCATCTGTGCTGCAGTCTCGCGCAATATCCTGGTAAATTTCTTGTTCTTTAGGTGGTAGTACCTGCGAGGAGTTTGCGTATGGATATAGCTATTCGCTGGAGCCATGTATGTCATATGGGGAACCAGCACTAGAGTTTTGAGCTGACTCACAGCGCGCCCTTGCGGACATCGGGTGCATTGTTTAGTCATACAAACAGAGGAAAATGGCCAGCTGTGGTACGATGGGGGACGTGCAAAACCTGTGAAAAGAAAGAAGCTTGAAAGCCGTCGTTATTGCTGCGTGGTTAATTGCCACAACTAGAAAATCCGTAATATAGCCCTCTCATTCTATTATCTTTCGTGAGAACTATTAGCATGAGAGAAGGCGACGTTGGAGTTAGGCAGGCGCGATCGCACGCCGTTTCCACTACTTCTACAGCTTCTCCTGCAAAATATCCGTGTGCATTTGATTTTATTGAAAGCGATAAGGGCAATGCTTCTAGTACAAATATATATGTATTTTTTTATATACAAGTACATATACAACCGGCCTCTTTTCGTGGGCGCTAAGTGCAATATTAGCGCCAGCCGGCGTATAAATGCCCACTGCTTTTCTAGCGGTGCGTGGTGCCTTTGACAGTGCCTGATGACAAAATGAAAAGGAAGAAAATGACAATGCTAATGATATATACAATCTCACAGCGAACATAAACGGCGAACACTTGGTGTCTACTTCAACAAAGCGCATCGAAGCTGCACCGGCGCGTCGCTGCGACCGGCGACAAAAACATTGGTTATGCTGCTTTTATTCCAGGTAAAATGACGTCCACTAAGAGTAAAGTGACGCGTGTTCATTTTCTTAAAAACCGTGTCCATGGTCAAACGTCTAGCACCAACGAGAGTTCCGATACAAGTCAAGTTCAGCTGCAGTGCATGGCTACCGATGGTGCACAGCGAACCGGCTCGGTCCTGCTCGGATTTCAGCTGCCGGCGCCGCAAATATCAGCATGTTTTCTTCGTGTGAAATGATTGCTAGGAAAAGGTGAAGCATTGCTGCTTGGGAGCATCGGTAGTTCGTTCTGAAGCGCCATCAGTTACAGATTCGAAATGAACCGCAAAAGGCACAGCGACGATATCAGTGGCGCGCGATCAGTGGCGGTGAGGCACGCGACCGATTAGAGGCACGATTAGAGCGTAGGCACGCGACCACTGTCGCTGAATGGCCACATTGCTGTACCGTAGGGGGGTCTAGCAGGAAGATCCTCTGTGTGACAGGGAGCTCTCCATGTTCGCCAGCAAGACCACCGTAGGGCCGGCGGTCCCCGAACTGCTAACGGCGTGCGGCGAGTTGCCATGTCGCTAACGTGGACGCACCTAATAAGTGGCTCCACGGAAATCAATGTCACTCTGCTTACGAAGGGACTGTTTCTGTTTGCGTCTGCAATATGCAGAAATGGAACAAGTGATCGCTTACTTGAATTCCGGCGGCATTTATAGCTTCTTCACTCGTAAATTGTATTTCGCTGAAACCCTGAAGCGTCGTTGTCAGGTATATCGTTTTCTCAAGATAGATAGCAATTTACTGTATGCACTCCTCGACCTTCTCGAGTTAAATTGCATCAAAGAGCTCTTACAGTGAGCCGATACTTCTGAAACCGTACTGCAACGCGCTCGACGGTATACGCTTGCAGCTGTTGGTGCGTGACTCTCATGCAGTTATCTGCGCATGCAAGGCACTTTTTCACAAGGAAATTTGTCCTCGATGATCGTAGCCTCTTCAGTATCTTCATTATTCACACTGAGAGAAACGACCAAGAAAAACTGGTCAAATTCGCTAAGGTTGCAGTTTCGTGAAACTTAAAACGACGTGCTCCCTGCGGCTCCGCGTTCATTTGGGAGACAAAAAGTTGCGGCGCTTTCTCACTTACGGCGCTGAGGGCCGTTTTTCACTAGCGCCCCCATGGGTAGAGCTGGTTACTCATAGTTCTGCTAAATAAGAATGTAAAAAGCTATAGCAGTAGATGGTAGGCCTTTAAGTGTTGTTACTCCTCTAAGTTAAGCCGAATTTTCAACCTGATCACGGTTGTTCACGGTTAGATGGTTAATAGCTTTCCGAACGAGTGGACCATCAACGTTTCTCCCGGTTCTCAGAGTATTTCATGCTTTCTTCGATATTTGACCATTACGTGATGGTTGCATACAGCTTTCTCTTTAAGGAATTGAGACATGAAAAATTTTGTTTCTAGTTCTCATTGGCGTTCTTTTTTCCCTGATCATGTGTCATTACATAAACTTCTCAAACATTGCATTTATAATATTTTTTCTATAGCCAGTGGCTACATTATGCACCTTTGTGTTCGCGGAAGAGGCTTGCCTGGTCGCGCTAGAGCACAGCTCGCCAAGTTAAGGGTTGGCAGTGTAAGCGTGTGTGAACGTTTACACCTGCAGGGATGTATGGACAGTCCGTTGTGTACGTCTTGCGGTTGCTGGGAGATACTTCAGCGCCTGATATCGGAATGTGCCACTTTCAATCCACAGCGCACGTCGCTAGTGAGGGACTATAATCTCCTTGGACTGCGGTGTACGACACTAGACGAATGTTTGTACCCCAGTGGTTGTGTGTCACGCGATCAAGTTCATCGCGCTCTTCTTACTTTTATAAAAGAAACTAACTTAGGTTCCCGTTTTTAGCTTATTTCTTTTTTGTTTTAGAATGACACGACCTCTGGCATTATTTCTTCTATATTTAACATTCTTTTAGTAACCTGACCTGCACCCGCCGCGGTGGCTTAGCGGCTATGGTGTTTCGCTGCTTCGCACGAGGTCGCGGGATCAAATCCCGGCCGTGGAGGCCGCATTTCCATGGGCGCGAAATGCAAAAACGCCCGTATCCCTTGCATTGGGGGCACATTAAAGATCCCCTGGTGTTCAAAATAAATGCTGAGTCCCCCACTACGGCGTGCCTCATAATCAAATCATGGTTTTGGCGCGTAAAACTCCATAATTCAATCTAACGTGACATGCAGTGACCGGCCGCACTCTGCTTTTTTACCATTGTTCTACTCTATTCTTTGAAATCTGTCATCTGCTTCTTTCTATCCTCTCTTCTTGATTTCTTCCTATCACCCATTTCTGTGTTTCCGTGTTTCTGTATTCTCCTTTTTGAAGAGTGGGCAAGCGCTGTGCCCATTCCGGTGGCAGTTGCCAACCTGCTCCTCGCTTTCCGTTTCCTTCCAAGTGTATATTAGATGTTTTCAAGCTAAATAATAAAAATAAGAATAATAACAAGTATTGGGCACCGAAAAAGGCAGACAGTTGTAATCACTCGAAACGCAGATTGATTTTTTTTAAATTGCAATCTTTCACTCCTTCCCATGGCTCCCTTCGCGCGTTTTAGCGTGCCGTGCGCGTAACAGAAGCCATTTTTGCTCTAAGAAAGTGGTCTTTTATTGCAATAACAATTATATGGACACTCCAGGCGAATTTTCGACGTCGCCGGGATGGTCGGTATAAAGTCCACGTGCGATGAGATCTCATCGCGCCTCGTATGCTGTGGGTGCGAAGGAAAGCGTGCGGGTAAGGAGAGGAGGATGGTGGCTTGATACGTGCCCTTTCCCGCGCACCCGATATTGAAAGTCGCGGGATCAAATCTGCGCAAAAATGGGGAAGGGGAGTGAGCGTGTAGTAACGTGATCAAGTGCGCGCTAGTACGCGCTAGGGTGGGGGAGGCGTCTTGTCCTCTAGCCCGGCCGTGAGTGCGCTGGCTGTCCGTCCGCCCTATCTGGAGGTAATCTGTGATGGGTGCAGAGATTGGGCGAGTCGAGACGCTTCATATGCGCCGTCTTCTCGCGCGCATAATGCTGGAAGTCACGTAATCTCAAGTTTCGAAGGCGTGATGCTGTGAGATGCAGCACGGAGCCTTCGCTCCACTCCGCCTGCGCTCTTCACAGCGCCAGAGTTGTGACAGCGACTGTTCGCGGTCATCGAATTAGATCTGTTCATGTTTGCCTGCGTGCGCATGACACCATGCTTGTTAATTAGTAAGCGAATATTTGCAGCAATTTATACTGCCGATAAAACTAGGAACCTTACTTCGTGTACCTAATAATTTGATATCGCTATCAAACATTCGCCTTTCGAGCGCAACTTTGACTTTTTTTATTTAGAGACAAATAACTAAATAGGATGTCGTGGTACAGTTCCGAAACATGTATACTTACCAGACGGAGTTCCATTGAACTAGGGGCCACGTTCTTGCTTCTAACAGCATGTAAGCGTTACCCCTCGATTTCTGCAGTTTAGAAAACCGAAGCCATACTCTACAGGATGGTCTTTATCAAATTGAATTAAATGTGGGAATAAATTGAGCTGTGATTGCCATTCAATTATGCATACACATAACGTCTTGAAGAATGCACCAATTAGCGTCATTTTTTATTCAATCGGTCAATCTTTATTTTAGTAGTACATTTGTTAAATACAGCATTCAATTAATAGGCCTAAGCACACCTCTTTTGTCGTCGGTCAACCATTCTGTATTCACCACTCTTTCTGTATATCTGTATAGTATATGAATTCTCTATATCCCCAATCTTTCAAGAAAAGACGTTGTATAATGTTGCGTGCATGGTCGTCCCTATTTTGTTAAACGCTGCCGCCGGCTGAACGACCTGCTGAAGTCCCACGCCCCCTTCCAGGTAAAGCCACCACGGCCTACGCTGAAGTCCGTAGGTGGCCGACTATCAACGTACAGCGCGTGGCACCAGCAGGGCGCACAATCTCGGCACCGCTCGCCTGTCCGACGGGCGAAGGCGGCTGGACGGGAGCGTCTCCTCCGCCGCGTGCGTCACGCGGGAGCTGCCTAATGAAGCGCGCTCTTTACGGTCCACTAATGGAGGCTCGCCGGGCGCTACGCGCCGCTGCCGACGGACCCGCAGTCCGCGGACGGCCGCCATAAATAATGCAGATTGATACGGGACGCGCGGTTCGGCAGCTGCGCTGCTCCCGAGACCAGCATGGCCGACGGGTCTTCCCCTGTCCGGGGACGAAGGATTCGGCACCGTAGTGGCGGCCCCGCAAAGGCGCCCACCCGCTCGCTGCGTTTGTAGCGCGCGCCACGGTGTGGAGGGGGCATGTGTGCTTCTTGCCCGTCAGCTTACGTAGCATCATCAAAAGATTCCAGGAAAAGGGCTCTGCTGCGTTCCACGCATTCGTGTACTTCAAGTTGTAGGCACTGAAGTATAGTCTGGGAAGTTCCGGAACTCTAAAAGCGATTCATCTCTTCGATCTCTTTTCCTCGCACGTTGGCGCATTTGAGTAAAAGCATCTTGAAAGATGGATGCCTACTCGAACGCAGGCTTTGAGCACGGTGCGATAAAAACCATAGCGAAGTGTTCAGGACCGCCAGCCTCCAGAGAGATGTATGCGTCTATGCCATTGTGAGTGAAGGTCGAAAGTTTGTCGATATATCGTTTTATACGCGATGGCGTGCATGCAGCAAGGCTGCATGGTCGAACTGAGGCGCCCTAAATCCCTATAAATAGAGTACCTAGAAGACACGTGAGTGGATTCGCACATTTCACTTAAACCGCTACTAGCTCTTCGAGTATAATCACACAAGAGAATAATATAGTGTGGTAATTACCAGTTTAACCTAAGTGTGCATACAACTGAAAATCACAGTAATTACTGACTGCGCTGTGTGAACATCTTACTCATATCAGAAATGCGACTCTACCCCATGGATGCTGTGGACTAAGGAATTTTGCGCCATTTGATGCACAAAACTGAAATTGAGCAGAGAAAGAACACAACTTCCACGACTGAGGAGATGACCTTGGCTGACGTATCTGTCGGTTCTCGTGGTCCATTATCCTGCTTTGCTAGCTGAGAAAGTTGTTTTGGACTGCTTGCGCTCAAGACACAAAACGAGAACGGTTTTGTCTGCTCTCACACATGCTCCACAATGATAACGTCTCGTCAACCAAGTAGCCCGTAAAAAAGAGTGATTCCCCAACTAGGAGTGTCGATGCATAAGTGGCATCTGTCAGTTTGAGTGTACACTGTAAAAATAACCCGTTGATTTTACTGGACTTTTCCCGGCAGCATCAGCTACCAACTATTTCCTGTAAAAAGTACAGACACCCGTAATTTCATTCCACAGCTCTGCATTTACGCGTCGTCATAATTACAGTAATATTCCGTAAAAAAACAAAAAAGAACAGACATCCGCAACTCCATTCACGACACCACAAAAACAGGCCGTCACATCTACAAGAATTCACTCTAAAAAATACAGAACTCTGTAATTTCATTTCGTGGCACTGCATTAATAGACTTTCGTATACTTACAGCAATTGCCCGGAAAAATACTGGCTTCTGACATTTCATTCCATGGCACCACAATGACATGGCGTAATTTTTACAACTTTAGCGGTTTTTCTTGAAAATCCTAGACTATGCTTTCGGATAATAACGAACCTGCTACGTTTCTTCTTAATCAATATTAGAGTATCCCGGTCACTCGAAAAGTGTCCTTTATGACCCTTGCCGAAGAGTGCACCTGGTTTACCAGCTACGTTATAGTTCACTAGCTACACATTTAACCTGAAGCAAGAAATGTTGAAAACACCCTGATAAATGTGACTTGCGATAAAACCAAAGCAGCAGCTGATGCCAATATGAAATTATAGTATCCCTTATTTGGAGTATATTAGAAGTCACTGTAGCTGAAGAAAGAAGGCCAGAAGAGAGAGAATGACAAAAGTGGAGGAAAGATAGGGAGGTTAACCAGTGTAAGTACCGGCCGGCTACCTTGTGCTGGGGAAAGGAGTAAAAGGAATAAAAGGTGAAAGAAGAGAAAAAAGTTTTAAGAAAAATTCACACAATAACGTGATGCTACGCGCTACAAAAGTCAAAGACGGTCGCACAATTTACAAGCCCTTAAAAGCTTGAGCAGAGCTCTTAAAGCCCCGAGTGCCGAGATACGTCTGGACCACTGTCTTAGAACTTTTTCTTCTGTGAAGGGGTGATTGTCCAGTTTTTCGAGCGTGATCGCGAGCACTTTTCTTGACACATTGTAACGGGGACAGTCACAGAGGAGGTGCACGATCGTCTCCTCGCAGCCGCAGGTGTCGCAAATAGGGCTGTCGGCCATTCCAATGCGGAATGAATGCCTATTCATTCCGCATTCGTTAATGCCACACCGTTAATGCCACACTAATCGTTCGTTAATGCCACACCGAGCCACAGGCGGCACAGAAGTGTTTCCTCCACTCGTGGTATCCATGGTGGAAGACGGAGTCGCAGACGTGGATCAAATCTGCGGAGACATGCGTTCGTGAATTCACTGGTGTTCCACATAGTTTGCGCAAGCTCGCGTGCGAGGGAGCGAACACTTGTGGGTGCATCTGTTTTTGACAGTGGTATTGGTATAATATGGGCACCATCGTGGGCCGATCGCGCGGCGTCATCCGCTCTGTGGTTTCCCAAAATTCCGCAGTAACCCGGTATCCAGTGGTATATTGTTGTTGTTGGCAGATGATGTGCCCCTTGTCGATTGCGTGATGGTGGAGTATACTCGGATGTCCGCGACTAACTGCAGGTTAGGTTCGTGGTTTAAAGGGGACAGCAAGCACTGGAAAGCTGCTTTGGTGTCACAAAAGATGGAATATGACTGTGATGATTTGTGACCAATAAACTCCAGAGCAGCACGGATATAGCTGCGAGTTCTGTAGCCGTCGACGGTGTAATGTGAGACGTCTTGAATTTGATGGTGACAGATTATGCGGGAATTACTACTGCTCCAGCTGAACTTTTGAAGGAGACAGAACCGTCCGTGTAAACGTGGATGCGTTCTCTGCGCTTCTCATGTGGGAATGAAAGCATTATTTGTTTGAGGGCGAGACATGGCATCTCCGTTTTCTTTTTGATGCCGGGAATGACAAGGCCCTGAAGTGGATGCAGGCACCACAGCGGTAGAGATAGTTGTGCTGTAGGCGTGAAGTTTGACGGTAAAATTCCTTGGTTGGCGGCAATAATCTTGCTAAACGCTGAACGAAATCGAGCGGCAGGAAGGGAGGCGAGATGATGCGATGGAAGTCGGGCGAAGTACCTGATGTGCATCCTTAAAGCGTCGACTTGAATATACGTATTGATGGGGTGGTTATGCGCGATGGCTATTGTGCTGCCGTGGATGCACATCTGGGAAGACCAAGGCAAATTTGCAGAGCTTGAGCTTGTACAGGTTGTACGGAGGGCACGGAGGTCGGGCTTACCGGTCCCACCCAGTACAGCTAAGCTACAGCGCTGGAGACCGAAGAACAGTGCGTTATAGAGTTGGAGCATCGCACTTGCAGACGCACCCCGTGACTTTCCCACAAGAAATCTGAGCACATGGATTACCATGGCTAGTTTCATTTTTAGGTAGGAGATATGAGGACTCCAGGAGAGGTCTCGATCTATTATCACTCCTAAAAAGCGATGCGTCTTCTCGTAGGTACTAGCTGTCCATTAATTGTGACAACGTACGGTCTTATTGTTTTACGTGTGAAAGTGACCATAGAGCACTTCTCGAAGGACACCTCCAGACCTCATGTTCGAAGATAACCTAATGTTAGTATGGCCGCTTTTTTTACTTTTGCGCTTATCTGGGGACGCGTCACTCCTGATGACCAAATGCATATATCGTGTGCATAGATCGACAGGTGGGCGGATCGCGGAAGGGTATGAACCAGGTCGATGAGTATGAGGTTAAATAGAGTAGGGCTCAAGACTTTGCCTTGTGGTACGCCACTGTAGGTGTTGTGTTGTATCTTATTTTGTTGTAGACAACGTCATAGACCTTGTCTCGTCTGTCCAGCTCGAAAAAATTCCTAAGGAGACTGTCAACGGCGATGTTCCTGGACGTTAAAGGCGTTTATGACAACGTAACCCATCGAGCCATCCTGAACTCCTTCGGCGATGTTGGCCTAGGTGGCCTTGTTTTTTGATGGATATTCAGCTACTTGAAGGACAGGTCATTCTTTGTGCAAAGAGAGGTCGGTGTGTCATCACATATAGCGACGAGAACTGGAAAGAAATCTGTTGTTGAAAGTTAGCGCTGTGTGTGTCAGATGTGCCTTTCTGTTATCCTTGTTGCGCTTGCGATATGTGGGCAATTCTATGAAGGTGCATCGTGATAGCCTTGACAATTGGCGCACTTTTGGTTTTCTGCACGACCGGCGTCGGAGCTGTGCAACCCAGAGCATCGTGAGCACACGACAGCATTTGTGCAAACCGCACTAACGTGACCTATCCTTTGACACTTCCGGTAATGAAGGGGTTTTGGCACAAAAGGCCGTACTATGTGTCGGAAGTCACCGACCTTGACGTGTGACGATAGGCTATCTGCTTTAAAAGTTGTCTTCACAAAGTGCGAATTCCCTAGGCGACAAGCTTGCAATATGGCGATTCCCTCTGTCGCCGGCTTGATGAGTATGTGCAGGTCAGCATCGCTTATGGCATTGTCTATGTCATACACAACACCGGCCCTAGAGTAATGATCGTCTTGTTTATAGCAGCATACGTTGATGTTATCCAGCACATTAACGTTGCTCAAAACGTCTAGCGCGCTGCGGTTTGTGACATGTATAGCGAGAATGTTCTTACGGGCGTTGATTCTTACAACTTTGATCTGACCCAGAACTAGGGCCTGGAACGGCAAAGATGTAGATTGGCGACTGAGCCGGTTTAGATTGTCGCTAGTAACCACAGGCACAAACAAAATAGTGTGGTCCGATGACTTTCGCGTCAGGATCACAGTTGTCTTACTTGTGGAAGGAGATGTCCTGACGAGTCTTCTCTTTGCTTTGTGCTTTGCTGCGGGCCCGAAGTCACTGTGATCCGAGGTTTCTTCCCTGGTCGCTGAGTATATCACAGTGCTCTCGCTGTCGGTGTCATTCGGGCGACTAGACCACTTTTTTGGAGCGGCCACTGTTTAAGTGGAAGGACCCGGCACCGCTCCAGGTGACTCCACGTCCATCCCCGTAGTTAAGGGTGTGGCGTCTCCCGCAAAGTAGCTTGAAATTCGCAGAGACAAAAAAGCAGCGTTCCACACAACACACACTTCGTTGTCGTCCACCCCAAGAAGAACGGAAGCAGGCTAAAAAAATATACGAGGCAAATTGATACAAAAAATTATGAACATGTGTAATTGTCTAGTGTTAGGCTATAGGGCACCAATAAAGACCAATACCTCTGATTGGCAAACTATGTTCGACTATGCATTTTGAAATAAGTGCAATGTGCCTAGCAATAATTTAATGAAATGTTGTTCTTTTAAAAAAATTTTTGGAGTTTTACGTGCCAAAACCAGGATCTGATTATGAGGCACTTAGTAGTGGGGGACCCCGGCAATATTTGGACGACTTGGAGTTCTGTAACGGGCGCTTAAATATAAGCACACAGGTGTTTTCACATTTTGCTCCCTTTGAAACGCGGCTGCCGTGGCCAGGATTCAATCACACGACCTGGTGTTTAGCAGCCCTACACCATAGCCACTAGGCAACCACGGCGGGTAATGCTGGGGTTCGACGTGCCAAAACCAGGATGTGATTATGACGCACGCCGTAGTTTTTTTCACCACCTAAGGTTGTTTGACGTGCACCTAAAGCAAGATACAAGGGCGTATTTACGCTTCGCTCCCATCGAAATGCGGCCGCCACGGCCGGGATTCGCTCCCGCGCCCTCGTGCTTAGCAGCGTGACGCCGAAGCCACTACGTCACCACGGCGGATGCTTAGCCATACATTGGAACCAGGTAGTTCAAAAATTCATTTGCTTATTGCTCTTTCTCTCTATTACTTTTACATTTTAGGACCCTACAATATGCACAAGTGCATAGTAAGCTTGGTATGTTCGCCCTACATACTAACTGCAATAGAATCATGAACAAGCACCTTAATTATTGTTGAGTACTGACGAGTAACGTTTGCATTAGCAAATATGCTGTTGACATAAACTAATAAGTTACATAAGCGGTAAGGTAGAAAGTAACTGGTTTATATGCAAAAACAAAAAGAATTTTCTGACAGTGTTGCAGAAAAAAAAAATTCACCGACGATTACGATACCACCTAATGCGAAATTTGAGCGCAGCTCTATATGTGTTTTTATTTCGCGATATATTCGCTGGCGTGGACAGCCTGTATCGTGCGGCACGTTGCAAGCGGAGCGAAGTGGCCCGACTGCCTCGCTAACCTGGAGACCGCGAGAGCCAGCTAGCGTCGGTGACGCGTGGGCGCGATTCACAGCAGCCGCCGCTGACAGGCCTCCCAGACGAAGCTCGCTACTCTGGCGCCATCTCGTAGCCATCGTCGCCACACTACGCTTTCCTTCTCACCCTTTTGCCATACCCTTCTCATCCGCTTTCCTACTCGCGTCAGTCATCGCCTCCTGCGCTCCGCGTTCGCTTTCATCTTTCTCTGTGCTCGTTCGCTCGGTTACGCCGACGCATGACGCTCGCAGCAGGAACGGGTGCCTGAGCTGCGCTCTAAAAAGTCATTTAGGGCGATAGTTTCAATATTGGTGAAGTCTGTGCTGGAGAATGGTGGGATGCTTGAGTTGTTGCGAGTATTAGTTGTGCAGCATGAGAATGTTCGCACAGCGCGCTCTCACTATACGTCCCAGTTCACTTTAATTTTGGCATTCAAAGAAAGATGCTTGAAGTAGAAAAAGTGTATATTCTATGATCCGTTGTTCAACGTTTAACACCTTTTTCCCAGTGGTCTTGCCGTTTATTTTGTGCAATGCTTCCCTATTGCAAAAACCAGCGTCTTCCAGTGCCTTCTGGTGTGAAACAAATGCGTTTTTGACACTGAATCGCACTGAGGACGCTGGCGCTCGCTGGGAGTCCCGCCTTCCTCGCTTCTCATTTTCGTTGCAACGACGGGCACAACGGATGCGAACAAGAAAACAAGAAAGGAGTAAATATATGAACTTGACCTCGCCCAGGCTCCTTTGTATCGAAGTACATTTTGACCCGAAGCTGCAAGCGACTAGTTACGGGCAAATTTGCTTTCAGGCACAACCACTGCTGTAGCCCAGTGGCTATGACATTGCGCTGCTGAGCTCTAAGCAGCGGGTTCGATACCGGTCGCCGAGGCGGCATTCCGATGTGGTTGGAATGCAAAAAACGCTCGTGAGCCGTACATTCGGTGAGATAAGGAACCCCAGGTATCGAACAGCACAGGAGCCCCACTACGGCGTGTTTCAAAATATGATCTTGGTTGTGGCACGAATTTATCTTCTTGTGTTGAGTGACACTTTAAGATAAAACAGATTTCCCAAAAAGCATTCGACGCACTTTCATTTTTATTTATTTATTTGTTTATGTATTTATTACAAATGTATGTGTGTGTGGGGGGGGGGGGGTGTTCTTGCGGTTTAAACCGGAGACGCTGAAACACGGCTCTAAAATTCGCCCGCGGACCTACATAAGCAGAAATCTGACGTCTGATGGCTGTCGTGCGGCTATTTCCAATATTTAATGTCGTAATACAAGTTAATTATCTATCATTTTATCATAGCAAGGAAACAAGTAACTCAAAAGGCGTTCAGAAAAATCCAGCTGCAGGAAATTCCACTGTACGTGGTATAGTGATAGGACAGGTGGATAGGGACGTAAGGATGCCCCAATGTTACAAAAATGAGAGACAAGAATAGCGGCAGCCAGTGCAGTAAGAGAACTATTCGGTACAGAGGTCGTCTCGTCCGCTTCACCTTTCTACATTGTCGTCGTCGTTACTACGGCAGCCAGAAGGAGCCGGCACGACGACGGGGGAGGAGGTAATTCTATGCTTTCTTGAACTTATGGCACAAACGCTCGCGAGAGCTTCGAGCAGCGCACCGTCGCCTATTCCAAGGCGGGGACAAAGTGTGTCGGAGCGCAGCCGATCTGCTTCAAGTGCCTCTGTAGTGGCGCTTATGCCTGGCCTGTGTTGTTGCGCAGCCTCGATTTTCATTGTTGGCGCGCGATGCGCGGCGCGCGCCTTGGGAGTCCGGCGTCCCGGCGGCTTCCTCCGGAGACCGGCTGCAACGGGCGCCGGGAAGCCTGAGCGCTCGGGGAAATCAAACGTTCCGCGCCCCGCATGATTTCGACGAGCGGGGTCCATCTGCGCTTTCGCAAGTACTCCATGCGCACGCTTCCGCTCCACGCACGGCGCTGCCCTGTTGGCCGAGAGAAAAAGAAAGCGAGACGGGAGCCGCGGAAAGACTGTCTTCGTTTGATGCGTCTCTTTGCTTTACACCCGCGCAACTTGCTTTCTACGACGTGATCCCTTGTCTATCGCGCACTTGCTTCGTCCGGCCGGTTCCTCGAGATGGTTTCAAATCGACGATTCTTCCCATTCTTCTCGCCCGTCGTCCAAATGTTGGATTTACTTAAGCAATCTGATTTGATCCCAATGGGATACAAGTTATCTGTCACCGCGCAATTGCCCTAGCTGCTTTCTTTTCTGATGTCACGTGTGTGGTTCTGCAACGCCGTGTGCGTGTGCTTCTCTGCCGTTGTGGAGAGAGAGTGTGTCTTTAGAAGGTCGTTCGAGAAAAGACTGGCTCGTTCCTCTTTATTTGTTCACGTTGTTTCCAGCGAGAGATCGAAGATAATGACGCATAGAAAGGGCAGGCAGGTTAACCAGAGGTAGTTCCGATTGGCTACCCTGCACAGAGGGAAGGGGTAGAGGGATAGGAGGGGAAAGAGAGTGGAAAGATAGAGACAGAAAGAAAGAGAGCGGGAGACGAGCACAAGCAAGGTAACCACGTTCACTCTAGGACGGTGGTGGGCATCGCTCTGTAAGTCTATCATGAAGGCCCGTAGACCCCAGGAACCTGAGTAGGGCGAATAAAGCCTTCTGCGAGGAGTTCCTTTGGGAACTCCTCGCAGTTGGAGCACTATAAACGACGGGACAAGAAAAGACAACGCAAGGGTGCAGACTATCAACCAGGTTTTTTTAAGACGGAACCCTGAAATGACTCATGGGTAGAAAAATCCGACTACAGTCCGGCGTTATGACACCGAAATTCAAGCGAATGCGCCAGTAAGCCATCAGTTTCTTTATCAATAAAAGAGCTCGATTATCTCTGTTCACGTTGAACGAACACCCTTCTAAACAATCAGGGTGGCCACAAAAGTGTCTGCATGTGGTTTTCCCGGTTTTGTTATGTCTTATGACATTTTGAGGAGTATAAGTACGCCTGCAAGAACAGGAAATAAATCTGTTGATGAAAGTTAGCCCTGCGTGTTTGTCTAATTTGCCTTTCCGTGTCCCTCTCCTTCTGCCTGCGCTACAAGAATGTAGAAGTCAGCATACACACAAGCCCGTGTAGCTACCCTTGTCGATGAAACTGTTAAAATAAAAAAATAACTTTCCAGTGAACTTGCGTGTGTGTCTAATGGTCTTCATAGACATTCCACGAACCCGCCGTGGTTGCTTAGTGGCTATGGTGTTGGGCTCCTTAGCACGAGGTCGCAGGATCCAATGCCGGCCACGGCGGCCGCGCGCATTTCGATGGTAGCGAAAGACACCCCTGTACTTAGAGTTAGGTGCACATTAAGGAACCCCAGGTGGTCCAAATTATTCCGGAGTCCCTCACTACGGCGTCCTTCAAGCTCAGACGGTGGTTTCGGCATGGAGAACCCCATAGTTTAAATTTTCCACGACCGTTCTAACGTGCCATTAACCACGCAGAACCAGCGGTGATGTTTGGGCGACCCAAAAAGAGATCAAGTAATACGAAACAGGAAATAACCACGCATTTGAATGAGAATCTCAAAGTAACTTAATGAATGTCCCGTGAGCGCGCAGGCTTTCGCCTTCATCCTCTTTAGCGTATGCTAAAGTGGCTGTCAACATTTTTTTTTTCTTGAAGGAACGTATAAACGAACAAGAAGGTGCGTAAATAGTAAATATGCTGTGACAAATTGTCAACGCATACAGTACAACCATAGCGCACAGCCATGTCACTCGACTAGACGATTGTCGAATTGAGCTCTTTGTCGAATAAACTTAATCATAGCGAGCTTGCACAAGAGGGGTCCCTGATATGTGTCCCGTACGCTTCTACAATTTCGCGCGTTCTTTGATCTCCGTGTCGCTTCAGAATTCGGCACTTATTGAATGCCGGCGTATAGACGTATGACGCTACATGAATGACTGGTTTGCTACCACGTCCTGTGCGCTCTCTCCCACAGGACGCGGTATAGCGTCGTGTATCCGTACGCCTGCTTTTGGAAAGTGCCGAATCCTGAGGTGACCCAGAGATTAAAGAACGCGTGAAATTTTAGAAGCGTACGCGATACATAACAGGGGCCCCTCTTGCGTAAGCTCGCCATCATTAAGTTTATTCGACAAAGAGCTCAATTATATGAATAGTTTGATCGTCTGATCGAGTGACATGGCTCTGCTCTAGGGTTGCTCTATATGCGTTGACCATTTGGCGTCGCATATTTACTATTTACGCACCTTCTTCTTCGTTTATACGTTCCTTCAAATAAAAACTGGTTGTTAGTCTGCGGCCTTGTGTTAGCTTTCCTTGTCTCGTCGTTTAGCGCTTCACCAAATCAATTTCAAAATGTACCAAAAGCTTAATTTTCAACCCTTCTGCAATTTATTTATTTTGGAACACTGGCCACGTTTAGTCTTGACAGTGGATGATCGCACAATTCGTCCAACACTTTGCACACCGCTTGCCTTTCGGCACTATAGCGTGGGCAGACAGATATATGTGAGCCGCTCATCACGGTCGCATCTGTCGCACGAGGAGCTGATGGCCATTCCAGTACGGAAAGTATAAGAGTTTGTAAAGGCGACGCCTAGCCACAAACGGTACAACTTGATCTGTTCCCGTCGTGATAATCCAGGCAATATATATATATCTGTATATCCCGGTCCATCGATCCCATCCCAGCGGCAGTTAAGGCCGAGAAAGTGGAATCAAAACACCTAGGCCACTTTCATGTGCAGATCGGGAGGCTTTATCGGTATCGTCATACCCACTGATGTTCCCGAAATCCATTGCAAGACTATTTTATATGCCTTGTGATTGCTGCGATGGTAGGTCTGTCGAATTTTTAATGCCAGTCATTCATTGGGCCCGTGGCCTCTTGCGTTTTGTATGCATTGAATGGCTGCCTTAGGATTGCAGAAAACTGTTAATTGTTGTTTCCACATTTTATCGAAGGTATAGGGAAAGTTAATAACAGAGGTAGAAGGGTATGCGAAGTATTTCCAGAGCGAGAGAGAGAGCGAAATATGGGATTAACGACAGGGAGTTTAACTACAGTAAATGTCTGGTTGGCTCCCCCGTATGCTGAAGGAAGTAACAAAGCAATATGAACGAAGCTGGGAAACAATGTAACTGTCAGCGCATGGACGGTGAAGCACCTAACAGTGTATTCAATCTGTCGCGCAGTCGCGGTGCTTTCCAAAAACGCAGGAGCGCTCTTGTAGGCACTCAATACTACGTGTTTTTATCGCTAGGGCCCCAAAATTTCGCTTTCTATCAGCGTCAGGCGCCGTGAAGAGCGCTGTTTGTTCCTCCGTAAGGAGAGAACACGCACTCACAAGGCGCCCGCATATACTTAACATTAAGGACTATCATTCTTTCCGGTAGAAAAGGAGTGGGCATTTGGGACCTGTAGTACAAGTCATAGACGATTTGAGAACGTTAAGTATCTGCGTTCTAAGCCGCTTGAAAGGCGAGCTGTAGGTAAGAGAGAGGAAGAGAGAATAAAGGAGAGAAAAAAAAAGGTGGTCTATCCAGACGCACGTCCGGTTCGCTATACGCAGCGCGGTGACCCAGGAAAAATAATGTGCTGAGCCAATTTAAGCTTGCATGCAAGCTCGCGAAGCTGACCCGCTAAATCGGCATATTGGTTAGCTCCTCGATGTAATAGGCAGACAGGTGCATAGCTACCCCTGCTCACTCATTTCGCATCATACCGCAGTCACTTCATAATCAGTGGGTGACGATGTCGCGTCCTTTGTAAATTGCCCGTTGGCGAACGTACTATATATGTCCGCGGAAGCGGTTCATGAGATCCGCAGGGTATACAGTGCAGTGACTGTGCTCTAGGTGGCTGCCTTGGAGTCATGGAAGCTGCACCACCGGGTAGGTGAGACGAAACTTCCTAACTGATGAAAGAATTGCGATGTCACAGGTGGCAGTCGTCGATGTCAAATGCGATGTTTTGCATGTGATCTCAACATATTTAGCTGAGACGACCACTGCAGCTTTCGAACACGAGCACGGAACTGATCCATCGATGTATATACGCAGGCGATCACGGCGGCCTTGGTGTAAAAGCAATGCTGTTATCCTCACCGCAAGGACATTATGTTCTTTATGCCTGGAATGGTTAGGGAAGCTCGAGAGGAATACACGTACTATTTCTAGCACTTGGGAAGAAAGGTTGCAATCATCATAGTTTTATTTTCTTAGACCTTCGATTAATAACTTTTACACTTTTCTTAACGCACAAATACCAGGTAACAGTAAAGAGACCAGTTAAATGGGTAACTGCAACTCTGCCTCGGTCAATATTGCAGTTTTCCTACGAATGGTTCAGTGAGAAACAGGTGCACAGACGCCCCCTAAAGACAACACTGGCAGCGAAAGTGAGCGACCTCTATAAAAATAAACAAAACTCACACCCGCCATTCAACATTAAGAACACGAAAAGAAATATAAAGCAAACTGTTGATAAACAAAAATTGGTCGAACTGCCACTTGCAGAACCACGTCCCCAGTGTTAGTTGGCTTTTCACGAAAGGCAGTCCTAAGTTTAAAAAAAGAGGAAATATTGCTTTTGATCACAGCCCATTTTATCGAAATTTAAACAGTACTTCTACCGAAACAGACGAAGCAGTCCTTAGTTCTCCGGGGCTTAGTTTTCCCGGATGTTTTTCTATTCTATCCGCCTTGTGTTTTTCGCACCTTTCTTAAGGTAGGCATTGGGAAGCATATTCCTACATGTTACGAAGGTGGCCGAACGTTTATATCCCCTGTCACGGTGCCGAAGAAAGCATGCACATGCTGTTGTAAACATCTTCGGCACTGCTTGGAAGGCAACTGGACTCCAGAAATATTGCAGGCTGCTTCGGGCATGCTGGTTTTGCAACGAACGAGCAGGGCATATGGACCCATGCACGGTGTTTTTCCTGACTCACAGAGCAAAGACATTGATCAGAAACAAAATCAGAAACAATGTTCGAAGCGCACTGTTTTATTTGAGGTCGACAAGTACGTTGAAATTGAAAATGTAGATGTGACCTCTCAGTAGAACACTGTTGAGGGCTTTGTGAGTGATGCTTACTATGATCGCAGTGAAGTGGAAATGAGAACGCCCGACGATGACACAGTTGGGTGCGCCATGACGTTCCGGCCACGAGACGCATGGGCATCGGGAGGCCGAAGTAATTCGCAATCAGCGTGCTAAACAGCGCGCTGGTGAACAATGCCGCGAACGCAGATGATGCAGACGACGGGGCGATGGCGCACACGGTGATGCCAGTGGTTTCGCACTGGGGTTTTTAAGGCCTGACGAACCGGACAACAAATTTTCATGCGTCTGCTTTTGATGAAGGTCGCCACTCATGCGAGGTAGGTGACGTTCATGACATCAAGTAGTTGATAAAACAGAAAACGAGTGCAAATTGTGTTGCAAGTTCACTGCACAAACAAGGCTCACCGCGGCAACCTAAGGCGTGTGGAACACCAACAGTCATTTTCCAGATGGCTCTCTGTGCACGTTGGCATTGTCGTGTATTTATTCATGCAGATGGGCGAAGAAGCGCGAATGTCCCAGACAAAGGAAAATATATGGCACTTTTCTTTTTTCTTAGCACTGCTTCGTCAATCGCACGTGTGTCGGTATGTTCCCGTTCTCTTCTTTTTTTTTGCGATGTTTCGCTAAATCTAATGTCTTGAAACTAGCCCTATCTTCGGTGTCAGTCTATTTCACACAGCTTGGCGAGACGACAACCATCGGCGGCTGCCGTTGCACGCGTGTCAGGCCGGCGATGGCGGCGAATGTCAACACGCCCCTTCGTTTGCGTTCGCCGTCGATGCAGAGTACACATAGTCGTGTACCAAACGCCGTCAAAGCTGGGAAGCGCGAGGTAGGAAAACATATCCTAAAATAAAACGACTGAGTTATTGACAGGACAGCAAAATTACGACTACAAATCTGCGTGTTTGCCTTCGGTGCCAAAACTAAGGAAGGAAGAAGACGTCATTGCATGACTAAACTCAGGAGCCATCACAACTGCGGAGGTGAAGGCGCAATTTACATGCAACACGAAGCTCTTGCAAATGAACGGCTCCTTTATTTATGCTAGAACAAATAGGCAAAAGCAAACTGGCGTCGGAGATGTTGTTGCGGATAGCACATATCCAATCTTTCCGCTGTTCCCTGGTGAGGCCTTGACGAAAATCGATTGAACTGAATGGCCACACAAGCTTCAGCCACGTTTGAGAAACTGTTCGTGCACCCCAAAACGCAACGTGTTTGTTCGGATTTGTTTCCACGAGGCATTTCGGCAACGCAAAACACAAGTAACGATGGAACATTATCAACCAACGTAGCTGGCGGCTGCGCCTGCTGCGCCCCGCATGGCCGTCACATGCCGTTGCATTCCCACCGCCGCCGCATGAAGGCGCCACCGGTCCAAAAACATTGAACTGGGCTTGATTGGAAGTTGAGTTCAAGGCATTTGCTGCGTTCTCTCCTTGTATAAATTGTATTATTCAGAAAAAGCGGTGCCGAGTACAATTGAACTAACTTGACGGTATGATATCTCACAATACCATACCTTCGGGAACAATAATCAACATCCGCCGCGGGGGCTTAGCGGCTATGGTGTTGCGCTGCTAAGCATCAGAGCTCACGGCATCAAATCCTGGCCGCGATGGCCACATTTCAATGGGGGCGAAATTCAAAAACGCCCGTGTCCCGCTCACTGGGGCCACGTTAAAGATCCCCTGGTGGTGAAATTTAATACGGAGTTCACCACTACGGCGTGCCTCATAATCAAATCGTGGTTTTGGCAAGTAAAACCCCAGAATTTATCCATTCAATAATAATCAGTCAATCAATTGATTGAGTCATTATTATTATTCGCGATAGTATTGCAATGTGAGAAATTATATAGTCAGTGTAGCTGAATTGCACTCGATTGACTAATTAACCTCACACATTGCAATACTAAGGGGAATAATAATCAATAAATCAATCTTTGTTTTATGTGCCACGAATAACCTCAGTCTAAACAAACAGGCACATAATGAGCAACGATCCAGCATTAACACGAAATTAAGAGGCAGTATACGTAAAGGGAAAAGGGGGGGCAGAGAGAAACAATGAGAAGACAGGAGAGGAGTGCAGCTAGAAAGAAGGCTGCTGAGAGAGTGCGCAGCTCGGAAGAGAAAGAAGACAACGCATTTCGAAAGATATCAGCGTGGCGAAAATGACTGTCATACACACTTTACATTCTGTGGAAAAGCAAGCGTTTATATAATGAAAGAGGCAGGAACGCGGAAGGGTCTATGTTCACTGGTTTTCTTCTGAATTATTATTATTATTATTATTATTATTATTATTATTATTATTATTATTATTATTATTATTATTATTATTATTATTATTATTATTATTATTATTATTATTATTAGTAGTAGTAGTAGTAGTATTATTATTATTATTGCCACCTTAAAATATTCGTACATCAGAAGGCAGGCCCGTCAAAGCTAAGGAAGTGGCTTGCGTGACTTGGCCTGGCATAGCAGAAAACAAAAACAAAATGGCATCATGTACAGCAATGAAAAGCTAGTGAAACTCTTCGCAAAAACGAAATGATCCTTAAATTACACAGAACTTAGCTGAAACCAATGACAACAGAAAGACAAGAAACAATATAACTAGAAAAGACAGCATTATTTAGTACTATACATAGCTTATAGTGCCTTCAACAATTTTTTCAAGTTTCGTTTCGTGGTTGCAGTAAAAATATGATCAGGTAGATCTTTGAATGTTCTTGTGACATGTGCATACCTACTAGCTCTACCAAATCTTGTGTTGCAGTAGGGCACTATGAAAAATTTGGAGGGCGCTTAAGCTTCGCCTTTAAGAGTGGAACGCGATAGCGTTCAAAGATCCCTGACTGCGTCTCACGCTTCCCGACAACTGCAGCTAATGTAGCAGTAATGTTTACCGGGAAACGCTGGCGGCGAACGCTATGCACCAAGGCAAGCTTTCTGGTAAAAACGCGGCCTCTTGCGTGGGGCGCGATGCGGCAGAGGCGAGCGCCATCTGGAGGTGTTGCAGGGAACCGGGTGCGCCGCTTTGTGGGCTTTGGTATTTGCACATCAAGGAAGCCATGGACGCTCGATGAATGGTAGAAACACTGTAAAAGGGGTTTGTGTTTCTTTTTTTTAGTTTTCGCGTAACAGAATTGTGTTTTCTCGTATATTCAAATGGCAATCCTACGCTATCATGTCTGTAGGCTGTGTGTAAGTCGTACTTTACAATTTTCCTACGTATTCTACCTTGAGAAATTCACTTATTTCAGTAACATCCTTGCGTTACGTGGAGGGCCTGCGTGGTTGGGTATGCGTGGTTAGAAATTATTTTTCGCCGTAACGACGTTTGATGCAGGCCGCCGGACGCCGATGCAGGCTTATCTGCGGTTGGGGCCCTTAACGCTGTCGCGATAAAACATAATGTTTTCCGTAGGGCACGGGGAGCAATACATTCCTGTTTGAAATGAGAGTTCCAAAAGTGCCTTTGCCACAACCGTTTCAGTGAACCGTGTTTTAAATGACGGAAGACCCAGACGTATGAACAAGTTCACATTTTCAGCCGTGGAAGAGATATACGCAATGAGCTTCAACATAATTTTTAGAATTCTGTCAATTCGACATTGCCATCGAGAAGATCAGAAGCCGTACATGTAATGCCGTAACATAAGACACTGTATGCTAAGGCATGCATGACAGTGATTTTTATAGGCATCGGAACAATGGATTTAATGTTATAAAGTAGCGATGAAACACTTCTTAGAATGCCACAAATATATGTCATGTGATCATTGCATGAGAGGTCACTGTCAAAGAAAACAGCAAGATAGTTAATAGAGTTTACATATTCTACGGGGGCACGCTGACGCGATTTTGACAGTGCAGAAACAGTGGTCAATTTTTAAAAGTTACTTTAGGTGGATTTCTAACACACAATTTTTTTTCCCTAACTATTGACAAACAGCTGTTAGCTAACAAGGTTATTGCGTCGTACACACTCTCTTGAATTAGCGCAACTGCTTGTGAGTAACCTACGTGTTTTGTTAAAAGGACCATATCGTCTGCATACTGATATATCAAACGCTTCGATACAGCGGTCAAAGTCATATATAAATACGTTAAAAATAAGAGGAGACAAAATAGAATGGCACTCTAGCTTTCATAGGTAATTTGTTATTGATGAGTAACTGGTTGTCTAACGCTATCACCTGCGAGTGACCGTACAAATAATTTTTTAGGAACTGACAAAACGGCCCCCTGAAACCTAGCAGGTATAGTTTTTCAAGCAAGAGTTCGTGGTTCACAGTATCAAATGCTTTAGAAGTAGCGAGAGACAATGCACATGCAAACATGTTTTGTTCTACAACTGTGTTTATTTCGTCGGTAAATCCCTCGAGGGAAGCAATGGTGCCCCGTCCCGCGACAAAACCAAACTGACGGCTTGATACGACTCAAAACTTATCTAGACATGAAGTCATGCTTTCTAAGAGACATTTTTCTATTATTTGTGAATCGATAGGCAGTATCGAAATAGGTCGGTAACTGTCCACACTACATTTCTTTTCTCCTTTAAACAATGACATTACAATGGCCGTTTTTAATTCCGTCGGTAGCGTAGCTGTCTCTGGGAATCCATTAGGTATGACAAGAAGAATACCGGTTAGCGCGTCGAAGTTTCTTTGGAGCAAACATACCGATATAGCGTGTGTACCAGCTGGCTTATATCGCCTAAACCCAGCATATATACTTGCGAGTACATCAAACGTTATCGTCGGTGAGCACGCAGAAGCTGATACAATTTTTTTCTTTTCCACAGCGGCCAGCTGGCACTGTTGAGGTTGCTCTCGAAACGCGTGCGACATGTTGATTTAAAACTGTGGCTTTCAGCGCAAGGTCACCTGGAAAAGCGTCGGCTAGCTTTCAATTGGCCATATCTTCACCGTGTAAATAATTTATCAGTGACCACGTCTTCGCTGGATTTCGAACATATAATTGAAACTGCTGTTGAAAGTAGCGTCGTTTTGCGCATCGGATAAGGACGACGACTTTATTCCTTGCGATTCTGTAGCTAGCGCGAAGCTCAGCATTGCTTGGAGTTCGCTTAAACCGTTTCCGAAGCAAGGGCGCTCTAACGTAAAGCTATTCTAAAGTTTTCTATTCCGATTCTGCAATTAGTCCTTCATGATTGGTCAAAATATTTTCGAGCTACCCCCCCTTCGCCTGTCTCTCACGTAACGTCACGGAAACAGCGAAAACGCCCCATTTTATATGATGTATGCACACTGGTTAGGCATGATTAGACCGAATGAAAGAAAATATTTCTAATTCAACGCCATTTTTGCCATAATACTCTGCCATTGATCAAACGTTTTCGGGCTGTGCCCACTTCGCCTGTCTGTCACGCGACGTCACAAAACCACGAAAACTCACCGCATCAAAGTGACGTTACGCGCTAAAGACGCACTAATATGCCGAACAAAAACATTTTTTTTTCTGAATAGCCGGAGAGTGCCCCGTTCCGAAAGGAATAGAAGGTGGCTGTCCGCCAGTTCATCTGGCACTAGCTACTGGGAGCGACCTGGCAGCATGGATTTATTTGCGTGTAATACACAATTTTCCGTGGGAATATAACGGCATCAAGCCCTTTCGGAATGTATACGACATCACTTTGCCAACTTTTCTTTGCCGGAGACGTTTTTAACGTTCCGTTTCACGCCGCCGCGATTTTTGACCAGCCACCGCAAACTAAGGGGAGCGGGCCAATCCCAGACGCCAGCACCACCCTCCTTATCCGGTTAGCTACTTTCACAGTGCTGGCTCGGCCCCATCGAAACCCTCTCCACTTGAGCGGGCTCCTCGCCTCTTGTCAGCCAATGCGATAAGAAAATCTGCTCAGTGTAGGCAATGCTATTCGCTCTGAAAGCAAAAAAAAAAAGTGACCCCCTATAAACAAGGAGCGTGTTTGATTGGGCCTTTAAACAACACTGCGGGTTACCGCCCGATGCATGTGTCGGTGGTTATGTAATGTTGACGTCAGGAGATTAGAATAAAAACAGATTGCAATAGTTTCACGTTATAGGGCCCCAAATCTCGGTAGACGATTGCAGTCATGATTTCCACGGACAGCCAGTTGTAGTTTCTTCTCTGTTTAGTTATAACAATTCGAGTACAGGATTCTTGAAAACTACGTATTTCCGAACAAAATTGTTCGTAAATCTACACTGGTTCCCTGGAAGCAGTGAACACCAATCGAACTTGCCAATCATCTCGTCAAATTTTTGTGGATCAAGAAAGGCTAATAATAATAATAATAATAATAATAATAATAATAATAATAATAATAATAATAATAATAATAATAATAATAATAGGAAGTATTACAAAAGTTGTCACTCATTCTTGCGATGCTTTAAGAATCTAATTAAAATCCAATTAAATTTTTTTTGCGTGCTCGACTACGGCATACAGGCATGACGAACCAACACACAAATGGTAAATCTTCTGCGACTCGAAGACGGCACAATAGAGTGTTTATTGTCAGCTTTACGGCGCGGTCCGCATGAACACTTAACCACAGAAGCCATACACCACCTGATTGCGAAAGGACATGAAATAACTTTTCAGTGGCCACCAAGTCACTTCGATATCATCGGCAATCAAGCGGCTCGTTCAGCTCATGCAGAAGACAGCCGCCTATCGATCCCGCTGTCTAGGACAGATGCTGCAAGGACGCTCCGCCTACTTGCACGCCAATGCATTGCATCAGAGTGGAATGAACCACATTTTATGCACGCCCGTTTATACATCCTGGATCCAACCTTAAGCCTCCGATTTCCACCAAGACTTCCCCGAAGAGACGCGACCCTTTTGTGAAGGCTATGGTTGGGCGTCGCGTTTGCCAATGCCTACGCGTTTTGCATAAAAATGGCCGACACCGCAGCATGTGGCGATTGCGGCGACGCGGAAACGATTCGTCATGTTCTTTGTCAGTGCACGCAGACCAGTGTGCAGAGACAATCACTTTCCGTTGTGCTGAACCAGTTGGACGACCAGCATCTGTCGAAAGACATAATTCTGAAACATCGATGCGACTTAACATCGCTTCAGAAGGCCGTGCAAGCGCTACTGCAGTTCTTCAGATCGACTGTGTGAACGCCTGTGATTCGAACGCCTTTTCTGTTACGTGTTTTCTTTTTCCTTCTTCACGCTTTCTTTTTGTTCTTGTTCTTTTTTTATCCTCTCGCTCTTTCACTCTTTGTCGTCCTTACAAGCCCTATATCCCCCACCCTAGTGCAGGGTAGCAAACCGGAAACTCGCCTCTGGTTAAGTTCTCTGCCTTCACTCACTCTCTCTCTCTCTCTCTTTCTTTCTTTCTTTCTATCTACGCTTGATTCACCCAAATGGAACTTCTCTCAAATTGAGCGTCGCTCGTACAAAGGGTCCAGAATCATTGTACGGTGGCTTCTACATATTAAATGCGTCGTGGTAAAACCACAACTTTTCCTTTTTCTTTTAATCCGCGCTGGACCTCTACGGACAACAGGCGTCAGTGTGCAACAAGGCAAACTATCTCGTCACTTTTGCCACCGAAACAACCACCAAGCATAGCTCGACTCGCCGCGCGCCATTCTTCGCAGCCATACATGCGCGCACCACTGGGCAACGCCGGCAAGAAGAGATCAAAATCGAACGGGATGCTTGTCCCCGCAGAGGGTGTCAACAAAGCCGCAACACCCATGCACAGGCCTTTTTTCGCTTTGTTGCGCGAGCTGTGCACGACGCCAAGCCATTTGCGCACCAATGCCCAGAAAGAAGCCTGCGACAGATGGCGTGTCTCCATGGCAGCCTCTCACTGGGCCGCCTCCTCGAGGCGGCACTCCGTCGGGACGAGCGATCAGCTGCAACTAATGAAATGGCCGTTCCCCGGTTTCCTACTCGTTCTCATATTTTCTTCCTCTCCGTTGCGTTGGCTTTTCTCTCTCTTCCAGTTGCGGTCCTTTGCGCCCCCGGCCCAGCTCGTGTCGTCGCGGTTTTCCTCTTTCGCGCCTCGTTTACTGGCGCGCGGTCCGTTGGCGCTGTCGCCATCGACCTGAGCGGTGTTTGGTGGCCGGTTCCGGCGACCTATAGGAAGGGTGCCTCATGTACCGGCAGAGCGATAAGCGGCAGATTTATTTGTTAAGTAGAATCAAGCACTTCTTGAATGCCATTGTCGTATATTGTGCATGCTTCTGTTCCTTGTTCTCGCGTCTGTTGCTGAAATAGCAATGGTTAGTCAAGAGTTAATGGGTACCTAAGCCATTCATGATGGAAGATAATACTAATTGATGCACTATCGAGGAACCCTTAATGAGTGACAACAAACGCTATATGGTGAATTTGCTCAAACTACCCCGTGGCTGTGATGTTTCTTGCCTTAATGCGAGCATTGAAATGAACACTGGAACGCTAAAGGAGTAGGATGTTCTAAAAAAGCAAAAGTGCAAAGAATAATTATCATATACTTCCTGAAAGAAAGGATAGCAATTGACACAACATTCACTGTCTTCTTAATAGCTGCAGGTAGCAAATGTATAGCGTTAGTAACAGTCACCAACTCGGAAAGCTATCAGCCATCACTAAAGCAGAGAAAAATCAAGCCGACTTAACGACCAGTGGGTCAGTGGTGTTCGTCCTGAAGAAACCATGGATGTCCCCATTTATTCGGGAGACGTCCAGCTCTTGCGCTTTCGGCCCCGTTGATGATGTGAGATGATGTGATGCGCTCTCTGTGTTGCGCGCCTTTGCCTCTTCCCCTTCATTGCCACGGAAAGTTGTGCACCGACACGCGACGACGGCTTCCATTGTTTGCCTACGCGCTGGCTGCACGTAGCGCACCCTTTAGCACGGTTGATATGGGTAGAAACATTAATGAACAGCCGCCTCTGATTCATTCACTGGGCTTCTATTGGGGCATCGCGTTAATAACCCCCCCCCCCCCTATTTCTCGTGCCTGCGCAAGCGAAATACTTGCTAAATTAGAATGAGTAGGCGTGGACCTTATTCGAAACGAGGGATAGGTTGTACACAACCACGAGAAGCAGTGAGGATCATTCGCTTCCAAAGGACACCGCGTGTACGGTGAAGCTGACAATGGACGGCGTGTTTTCACCTTTCGGCATGTTTGAATACGGCTTCAGGGTCCAATTTCTGCGCATTCAGTAACAAAACTCCCGTGACGCATGACTGCAGTTAATCACTTTTAAGCGACTGGCACCACTATTGGTCCGCGGGGTCTCCCCTGCATCTTCTCTGGACCGAATGAAGTTTTTTCACTCACTCACTCGCTGGCACCGCTATACACAGTAAAAAAAAAATACACACACTTAAGGGTGATTTTGGTTTGTCACATGGCCAACGCCTTCATGGTGTCGTGCCAGCGCCCTAAAATATGCGTCTTGCGATTACAGCGTGCTTGGTAGAACTAAGAGCAAAATGAAAAAGAAAACCGAAGTGCATCGTATTTTAAATTGCATTTTTTTTTCGTTTAGCATTACTACGTATACTTAATCAAAGAAAAACCAATTCATTTGTGCATACGTTGCCGAATAAATGCATGGAGGTCGTTTCGAACCCAGGTAGTTCGCGTAGAAGCCAAGGACTATCCACTGCACCTTTGCAATGCTTCTGATTATTTGTCTCGAAACTTGCGTGATGTTTTCTTGCATATTCTGCGGCGGCACTGCCCAAACCCAGAAAAGCTTTTGACAATACTAGAGATGGTTGTAAGGGGCCAGAAACGCAACATGGATGCATATAATTGCGATTCACAATTTCTTGTAATCTTTTAGAAGTAAGAAGCCTGGAACATTGTCTGGCTGTTAAAAGAAAAAAAAACTCCGCAGTGTATTAAGTGTACTGACGAGTAAAAATATCCTGCAATATGATTGTTCCGCACAATGCGCTGGCGGGCTTGTTGGTGCGAATCCATAATTACTTTGTTTAGCGCAAAACAACGGACACAAGAAAGACGACAGGACAAGGCGTTACTCTCAACTGACATCATTTTATTGCGTCACTCCTTTATATAGAGCAGAATTTAGAAGAACATGCGCACTGAGCACCATGTGCAGGAACCACCAACATCCGATCACCAGAGCGCGCTCATGCGACAGAATCCAAGAAACCATATTCAGTGCTGCACAAGGTTAAAGAAGGCACACTAATGCACTATGACCCCACTGACTGTATCCAATAATTCTCGGGCGGTGGTATGACGGCTCTTTTTCAATATCGTAGTATCACGAAACATAGCTTTGCACATGCATGGGCGCTATAACGTAAAACTATTCCAAACTTTTCTATTCCAATTCTGCTATCAGCCCTTCGCGATTGGCCAAAAACTTTTTTCGACCACCCCCCATTTCACCTGTCTGTCACGCGACGTTACAAAAACCGCAATACCTCCCCATCTGATATGATGTGTGCACACTGATTATGCATGATTTGACAGAAAAAAGAAAAACAGTTATTTCTGATTCGACCTCTTTTCGCCATTAGCCCTCGGCTATTGGTAAAAAGTTTTCGGGCTGCACCCACTTCACCTGCCTGTCACGCGACGTCACAAAACCGCATGAACTCACCGCGTCAAACTGACGTGTACGCGATAAAGATGCATTAATATGCCGAACAAAACTGAATTTTTTTCGGAATAGCCGCAGGCTGCCCCGTTCCGAAAGGAATAAAAGGTAGCTGCCGCCGATCGCTGAGACGCTGGCTACTCGCACCTGCCGGAGAGCATGGGTGTATTTGCGTATAATAAAACTTCTTGCGTGACCGTGTAACGTCCTTAAGCACTTTCAACACGTTTACTACCTCATTCTGCCAACTCTTCTTTGCTGAGGGTCAATTTTAGCCTCATTCTTAAGCTTCCGTGGCATGCCGCCGCGATTTTCGACCAGCCACCACAAGCTAAGTAAGGGAAAGGCGACCAATCGCAGACGCCGGCACCACCCTCTTCATCCGGTTATCGGTTTTCAGTGCACTGGCTCTGCCCTAGTGAATCCCTCTCCACTTGAGCGTTCTCCTCTCCTGTTGTCGGCCAATTAGATAAAACAAGCGGCTCAGTGTAGGCAATGTTATTCGTTTTTGAAGCAAACAAAAGGGACCTCCTATGAACAAGCAGAGCGTTTGATTGGTCTGTTCAGACAACCCTATGGGTGACCGCCCGGTGCTTGCGTCGGTGGTTACGCAAATTTGACGTCAGGAAATTGGAATAGAAACATATTGGAATAGTTTTACGTTATAGGGCCCCATATTTTACAATGTTGAACCACATGACAACGGAATCATATACCACACCGACACTGCAATCTACAAACTTCGCGTGGTTCTTTTCACAATCTGGTTTATTACTTGTTTTAGAAATACGGCTGCACAACATTGACACTTTCTGAGAAACAGAAAACACTACTGGAATTTGGTATGTAGTGGTGACATTGTTTAGATTTTGAGCCACTCTATGGCAATACGGCACAACTTCAGGCCTCCTCTTTTGTGTAATATAGTTACTTTTGTGCCGCTTCCCTTTCATTTTCTGAAGCAATACCTCAGAGACTTACGTCACCACCACACTTGGGTAACCCGCAGCCTGCAGCCTATTTACCTGTGCAATAAAACTATGGTTCGAAGTGTGATGACAGGATTTAATTAACGAAGATTCTAGACAGATCAAATCAATGGCGCGTTTAACAATCTTTGAGTGCGCAGACGCATAAGGAAAATGTTCCTTATGTGCAAGTGGCGAGTACATCGAACAGGCGTGATCTGTTTGTAAGGATAACTGTAAATCTAAAAACTGGAGTTTCTCGTCCCTAAATAGCACATGTGTGAAAGTTAAACCTTTGTCATTGTCATTGAACAGAGTTAAAATCTCAGCTACCATTACGGAGCATTCATTGTTAGTCTGTTTTATCACAAGAAAATTATGAACATATCTAAAAATTTGAACCAAGTCATTGTTTAAAGTCGAAAGCTCAGCAGTCATAGAGGCATTACGGAATCAGGCTGTAGACGAGCTGTATGTAGAAATACTGAAAGATATCTATAGCGGCTCCACAGCCACCGTAGTCCTCCATAAAGAAAGCAACAAAACCCAATAAAGAAAGGCGTCAGTCAGGGAGATATGATCTCTCCAATGCTATTCACAGCGTGTTTATAGGAGGTATTCAGAGACCTGGATTGGGAAGAATTGGGTATAACAGTTAATGGAGAATACCTTAGTAACGTGCGATTCGCTGATGATATTGCCTTGCTTAGTAACTCAGGGGACCGATTGCAATGCATGCTCACTGACCTGGAGAGGCAAAGCAGAAGAGTGGGTCTAAAAATTAATCTGCAGGAAACTAAAGTAATGTTTAACAGTCTCGGAAGAGAACAGCAGTTTACGATAGGTACCGAGGCACTGGAAGTGGTAAGTGGTATCTACTTAGGGCAGGTATTGACAGCGGATCCGGATCATGAGACTGAAATAATCAGAAGAATAAGAATGGGCTGGGGTGCGTTTGGCAGACATTGTCAGATAATGAACAGCAGGTTGCCATTATCCCTCAAGAGAAAAGTATAACAGCTGTGTCTTACCCGTACTCACATACGGGGCAGAAACCTGGAGGCTTACGAAAAGGGTTCTACTTAAATTGAGGACGACGCAACGAGCTATGGAAAGGAGAATGATAGGTATAACGCTAAAAGATAAGAAAAAAGCAGATTGGGTGAGGGAACAAACGTGAGTTAATGGCATCTTAGTTGAAATCAAGAAAAAGAGATGGGCATGGGCAGGACATGTAATGAGGAGGGAAGGTAACTGATGGTCATTAAGGGTTACGGACTGGATTCCAAGGGAAGGGAAGCGTAGCAGGGGGCGGCAGAAAGTTAGGTGGGCGGATGAGATTAAGACGTTTGCAGGGACAATATGGCCACAATTAGTACATGACCGGGGTAGTTGGAGAAGTATAGCAAAGGCCTTTGCCCTGCAGTGGGCGTAACCAGGCTGATGATTATGATGATGATGATGATGATGATGATGATAATTGCTTAAAGTACTCTTAAGAGCGTGATCGACAAACGACAAAAAAATATTACAAAGAGCAGGCGTCACGCATGAACTAATTCACACACCATTTTTCTGAATAAATAGCTTATTTTCGAACCAGATAAAAGTTAAACTTAGATAAAATTCAAGAAGGAACATGAAATTTTTCGAGGACAACCCGGTTGCATTGCGAAAATCTACCTCGCCACTTTCTTCGATGCACGTCATCACACTACTAAGTAGCTCATCGTGCGGTATTGAGTAATAAAGATATTCGACGTCCACAGAAAAAACGTCGGCTACTGAATGGTTGTCTTCCAAAAAGAAAACAGCATCGAAAGAATTCTTTATGCCATAAGGATCATCAATAGTTAAATGCTTCAACTGTTTTTGCAAAATTCGGCTAGCCAAAACCTGCCAACAGTTGTTTTCACAGACTATCGCACGGCGCCTTGTCCTGTCGTCTTTCTTGTGTCCGTTGTTTTGGGCTAAACAAAGTAACTATGAATATGGTTGTTGCGCATCATCATCATCATAATAATCATCATCACCATCCTATTTTATGGCCACTGCAGGACGAAAGCCTCTCCTGCAAACTCCAATTACCCCTGTCTTGCGCCAACCGATTCCGACTAGCGCCCGCGAATTTCCTAATTTCATCACCCCACCTAGTCTGCCGTCCTCGACTGCGCTTCCCATCTCTTGGCACCCATTCTGTAATTCAAATGGTCCACCGATTATCTAACCTACGCATTACACGACCTGCCCAGCTCCATTTTTTTTCTCTTTATGTCAATTACATACTGACGCACATATTTGTTTATACGGTGACCGCCTTTCACCGACTACCAAATGTTAAAAGTTATCGCTCAGCGCAAAATGCGCCTTTCTTTATCGAAAGCTTCTCGAATCTTATCGATGGTTATATCTGTTTTTGTTTCGCCGAGCCTCGTATAATCAAATTCTGTGCGCGGCGGGAATACTGGTGTACACTATAGAACTTACGCGAGAACCAGCAATTACGCTGGAAGGTTCATTGCGCCTGGTATGAATAGCCGACGCATCTGATTCCCAGATCATATACCGACCATCACCGACTGTTCTCGCCGCTATCGTTGTGCTTGGAGTGTAGCCTGTTTTTCGTGGCACAGGTTGGCCCAATGAGGGGGCCTAATGAGGGGGTTATGCAATACACAGTTTTTGCTATTGTGTTCTTCGCAGTCACTACAACGAAAATTCTGGTGGAGGTGCCTCGTTGTGTAACGGAAAACCCCTGCAAGCCCAAGCCGTGAAGACATCGTGAACATCACCACGGACCATCGAGCTAGCCGCAGGCTGCAACAAAAATTATCGCTGAAGCAAGGACTTCTACCGGAGGCTTCCAAGAAAATCAAGGCCAAGCCAACAGCCGAAATGAGAGCACGCTTGTCTCCGATCGTCCTGAAACAGCCTAGGGAGCCACTGACTTTTCGCGGATCATCAGCAGAAGACCCCGAAAGCTGGCTGGACACAAACGAGAGCGTCATGAGGTTCAACAACTTGAACTGTCAGGACAAGTTGAGCCATGTATAGTTCTCCTTGGAAGATGCAGCGAGAACCTGGTTTGAAGAACCTAGAGTCGACCTTAATGACGTGGGACCGGTTTCGCAACGGCTTCCTTCAGACCTTTACGAGCGTAGTGCGCAAGGAAATGGCAGAAGCGCTGCTATAAGCCCGAGTGCAGCTCCAGAACGAGAACGTTGGCATTTACACGGAAGAGATGGCCCGTCTGTTCCGCCAAGCTGACCCGAATATGTCCGAAGAGAAGAAAGTTCGTTTCCTCATTAGCTCATTAACAGTAATACTCATTAACACAATTAGGTATTTTTCTTAATGGCCTATACTCAGATCTCGATACTGACATACAAATTAACACAATTTTCCTTGACTTCGCGAAAGCATTCGACAAAGTACCTCACCGACGACTTCTCATAAAACTTTCACGGCTAAATCTACGTCCTGCAGTTTTGACGTGGATCGAACAATTCCTTACAAATCGCATGCTGTAGGTGTACGTCACTAACAATACTTCTGAGCCCCTACCCGTAACGTCAAGTGTACCTCAGGGCTCTGTATTAGGCCCCCTCATTTTACACCTCTCATGCAAAATATGCATGTTGGCTGATGATTGTGTTATTTATCGCTCAGTTACTAACAATAATGACCAAATCGCTCTTCAGGAAGAATTAAACAACATTAAAAATTGGTGTCAACATTGGTTATTCATCCTAAACCCTACTAAGTCTAAAGCAATGACGTTCTCTAGCCGTTGTAACCGCTTGGTATTTCAATACGAAATTACTAACCAGCAAATTGATACTGTCACTAATTATAAATACTCGGGTGCTACCGTTTCAAATGATATCGACTGGTATGTGCAAGGGACTAACGTGATCTCATCAGCTAACAAATCACTTGGATTCTTACGATGTCACTTAAAGAACGCCCCACAGCATGTGAAACTATTAGCTTATAAGACAATAATACGACCCAAACTAGAATACGCATCAGCCAGTTGGAGCTCTCGCCAGAATTTCATCATCAGCGCCCTTGAGGCTTTTCACAATCGTGCCATCCGGTTCATTCACTCCGCTTTTTAATACGATATCAGGGTAACGTGGTTCAAAGCAGAATCTGGCATACAAAGCCTTTCCCATCGCCATTTAATTACCAGCTTATAATTAGTTCACAAATTAAAAAACAATTATGTTGTTTTACATGCCAAAACCACGATCTGAATATGACGCACGCCTTGGTGGGGGACTGCGGAAATTTGGACCACCTGGGGTCCTTTAACGTGCACCTAAATCTAAGTACAATGGGCGTTTTCGCATTTCGCCCCCATCAAAATTGCATAAATTTGACCACAGCGTACTTAATAGTGCACCGTGTATCTTGCCACCATCAGGCGTATCCCATCGCATAGGACATTCCTTAAACGTAGCTCGTCCACGCACGCATACTATCACTTTTGCATCTTTGTTTTTCCCTCGAACAGCCAAAGTCTGGAACGGCCTTACGCACAGCATCGTTTCTATGTCCAGCTCATCTGCCTTCATAGAAACACTGCCTCGAATTACGCCTAATAATAGTGTTCATTTGACACTCTTTGCATTTCATATTACATTCATCAGATGCCACTGCCATCGCGAAAACGCTAAAGATGCGTACCACCAGACGTCAAATGATCGTCAAATGGTTACGCCGAAGTACAAGGCTCAAGCATTTGGCACCGACGATTTCCGCAAGAACATTCGACAATGTGCGCGATGAGCTTCAGGGAATATTCCCGAGGTCGCAGCCTCAGGTGGCCTCGATCACTGACGTAGTGTGAGAAGGAATCCAGCGGTCATTGGGACTTCATGAAGCCAATCAGGATGGGGCCGGAATCACCACAGCCCCATCCTGAAGCAATGACCTATACGCCGCCGTCGCCCGCCGTCAATTTCCTTCTCCGCGAGCCCGCGCCAGAACACGGTAAAGCCGCAGTTCTGTCGCCAGCAACTACCGCCGCCGCCGCCATTACTGTCCGCCTGTCAGCCTGCGCAACGCACCGAGGAAGAAAGACGTGCGGCTCGCTCCCGACCACCGCTCGCGTTGCTATCACTGCGGAGAAGCGGGCCACGTCTGCCGCCGATGCCCATACCTGGAGATGCGACTACGAGGCTTCTCCTTGAATGTGTAAAGAGCAGGGCACAAAGATCAGGACAGAAGAAGAACACAAACGGCAGGACCAGCGCCTGTTGTTTGTGCTCTTCTGCTGTCCTGATCTTTGCGCCCTGCTGTTTACAAATTCAAGCATGAACCAACTAGCCCAAGCAAGAGTTTTACTTGAGGCTTCTCCGTCAATGCGCCACGTCCTTAGCTTGGCGAGCGACCATGTGACATTGCCGACTGCATCGCCGCAATGCAGAGGAGACCCCTACGTCCTTCCCGTTCACCTTCACCGGGACGCTTCCTGTCGCTGCAGCGCCGAACGTACTGTTGCGACGCCTGTTTCTCGAACCTCGACCGGCGTTACTATTGGGTAGCGTGGCGTTGTCGGCGGGCTGCAGGCATCTGGTAGACCATAGCAACCAGGCAGGGATGAGACAATTTCTAGTGCGAAACTTGCACTGTTTATTCAATGATTTGTGACGGATAAGAAGAGAATGAATGAAAAAGTACATTGCGGGGCCCGTTAAATAGGCCCACTAAAATCGTAGGCGGGATCTTGCTCACGTCAACGTCACGTGACATGCACTGAGTCGGGTCGGGGATGGGCGGCTGATCCCTTCTCCCAGGTGATATGGCACGTGCTTGCCTCCTCTGGAGGCAACCCACGGACTCTGGTCGGGGATGGACGGCTGATCCTTTCTCCCAGGTGACGTTGCACGAGCTTGTCTCCTCTGGCGGTATCCCGCGGGTCCTGTTTGGTTCGCGAAAAGGATCTCCCCTAGAATCGGACAGTTCAGGGAATGGGTGCTCCCCTAGAGTCGCACAGTTTGTGAAAAGGGTTCTCCTCTAGAGTCGCACACACAAAGGGGCCTGTCATCGCTGCGGGGCGCCTGCCAGACCGGCAACCACTCGAGACAACCATAGCAAATTATGAATCCGTCCTTCGTTTCCAATGGGTATCGTCTTTGAGCATCCTTTTTGCTCGAGGTGTTACACGCCAACCGTAACAGTCCACAGCACCAGCCCATGGATGGTGCGTATAAGCCCATATCAGGAAAACTAAATGCAGCAACCGATGGAGGTGCGATTGCTCTTCGTCGAAATACCGGAGATCCTCCGCCGCCGACGACGGCGTTGCAAGGACCGCCTCGACGATGCCGCAACGAAGCGCGGAGATCCAGACAACGCCTCGAAACCAAGCATAGGCCGCCTCAAGAAAGCTCGACGACGCGGCGTCACAGCACCGGCACAACACGGCGAAAACGTGATCCGACATCACGGCCTAACCGCAACGCAAGGCGAAGAACCAGCGAACTCGATGTGCTTCTCGACGGCCACGAAATCACAGCACTAGCGGACACAACCACCGACTACTCTGTCATAAGGGGATCATTTGCCGCCCAATTGAAGAAAGTCAAGACTGCATGCATTCGACGGCCCTCAAATCCGAACAGCTGGAGGACACCTGATAATGCCGACTGGAATCTGCACCGCAAGAGTTACAGCTCATAACTAGACTTACCCTGTGACGTTTGCTATCTTGTAGCAATGCTCACGGGACGTAATACTCGTCATGGACTTCCTGAACCAACACGGCGCGATCATCGACCTGAAGTCCAAGTCAATAACGCTATCCGAATACCAAGCGATACTACCGTAGAGTTTTCTGAGTCACCATGTATTGAGTGTGCTCGAAGATCAAGTCAGCGTCCCGCCTCGCTCCAGTATCCTTATTTCGGTCGGCACCGAAACACGTGAAGACGTAGAAGGCGTCGTCGAGGGTGACCAACATCTGTACTGCTCTACCGTCAAATTTGCGTCGCAAGACGAATCGCTCGACTGCACGGTGGGAAAGCGGATGTAATGCCGACAAACTTCAGTCGAGAATTTAAATACCTGAAGAAGGGCACGAAGACTGCCTCTACGGAAAAAGTTAGAGCAGTCAGCGATACGGTGGTATTTTCGGATTCGGCCGAACCTACAATGATGGGCCGTATTACTGAACCAGCCTTCGATATTATTCCGAGCGAAACTGAACGCAAACTGAATGCGCGTTTCGGACAATGAACAACGCCCCAAATGCGTCGGCTATCTATACATGGCCCAATGAACCTTCCAGCGTAATCGCTGGCGCTCGCCTAAGTTCTAGAGGGTAGTGTGCGTTGGAAGACGTTCTGCAGATCAAATTTCGACGATCACCGACTGTGCTCGCCACTGTCGCTGTGCTTTTAGTGTAGCCTGGGCACAGGTTCACCCAGAAAGTTTCGCATACGCACTTTTTGCTGTATTCTTGACACTCACTGCAACGTGACAATACAAACTATTTAATAATAAAAGAAATGTTTTTAAATCATCAAAGTTACTTATTTCAAGAGAAATCTTGCATAAGATTCCATCTTGCATTGCAGAAAATACGTTCATTGCACTTGAAACCTGTCTTTAAACCCTTTGTAGCAGCAAAGGCGTGGTTGAAGAAAAAACCATCAATAGCCAACAGATAAACAAAAGCTCACACATAACGCGAAGCTCTGTATTGCGCAAAGGAAGCTTTGTAGAAGATGAGGGAGAGCGACAAGAAATCCGCGGCTCCCATAATGTTACTGTAGCTCGCAAAAGTTACTCTGAAATACTACGCAGGGAAATAACCTGAATGAAGTCTTCGTGGGATTCTAGCGAAAATGTCTGAGTTGTGCGTGTAATGGGAAAAGTGCTGTTCATTGATAGCGTAGGTTTAGTGGGAGATCATCGAATGACAGACTAGTCTGGCATATGGCATATGGGTGAGCTCGCCCATATGCTATTGCATTACGCCTCTCTCAGGTAATGTCATGATCAGTCCATGAATTTTTATTGTGCGCATGCGTGTGCGTGTGCGGGTGTGTGCTTAAAATCGTCGTGCTTTTGTTTGAATTACCATGCCAGCAGCCCGTATTAATTTAAACAGTGTGCTGAGGCAGCGAGGGATGACACATGCACGTGAAAATTGTCCTCTCTGTTTACTGGAATGGACTGTACTCCTCTTTTGCTGTGGATGCCATCTCGTTGGCAGGCATGTTTGGTTTCTCTTTCTAGAATGACAATTCCGGGTTATTGTGCTGAAACCTTCGAATTATCCTAACTTGGAACAATTTTTTGTAAGTGACCTTCCGAGAAGGAGTTTTCCCGCTTCTGTCTACGTGGCTTTAATTATGGCATCACTTGTTCACCTGCATTCAACGCAGGTGCCATAAGTTCTGACAGCTCATGCAATATTTAGGCCACAATTTGTGCAAGACGCTGTACTTAAGCACCACATGCTGCACTGCAAGTCCTGCGCTGTCCGACTGAGACATAAGGAAGCTTATGAGTCAGGAGCAGGTCTGCAGGTTCGGTTAAAGATGGCGTCCGTGGCGCTCCTCTACACTTTTGCCTGCTTTGCGGTAGCTATATTCCGCAAACTTTGTACATGTTTAGCACGTAAATTGTATTGCCAAAATTTAATGCTCCCGTGGTATGCTAACGCCTTGGCGCACCGATCTTGGTTTGCATTCCAGTATCCTCCCCGAGTATCTAGAGTAGGCTTGGATGACGATGTAGACTCTAATCGATTCTACTGAAAAAGGGCGCGAATTCGGGCGGTGCTCCAGCCTTAGGTCGCCATTCCAGCAACGCACGCACGGATTTCGCGCCCGTGTACTCGTGTGCACCGGCTCTTATCACCGCGTGTTTACGGCCACCCAGCCCGTCACCCGAGCGCTGTGTTCTCGCCTGGAGGCGTCGGACCGCACGAGTCGGACTGGCGTCGGCCGGTGAGCCTGATGGGCGCCTAATGTGTTCCGCGAGGACGCGCTGCAGGACAATGGACGCCCTTGTCCTTTCCGCGCACGCGCGCCGCCGGCGGGGCGAGAGCAGGAAAGGCGTACGTGTGGTTCCTGATGGGCTCTCCCGCTAACTAGGTTTCACCAGGCTCCCCGGAGCGTGTCATTTAATTAGATTCTAGAGAAATATACGAACGCTGGCCCAGTTTTTACGGTAAACGAGTTTGGCTCGCGCTGGAGGACATGAAGAATTTCTACTCGTGGTGTTTATTCCTTGATCCGCGCTCTCGCCTAAAGGCACCGCGCACGCTCTCGGCTACCAAGAAAACAGGGGAGGGCGCTTTATTTGCTTCAGTGTCAGACTTGATTAGAGGGAGCAAGTAGAAAGCGGAGTGCGAATATCCTTTTCTTTCCTTTCAATTTATTTTCTTTTCTTGTGAAAGTAGGAGATCTCCGTCATGCGGAAGAACTCTCACTTCATAATATGAAAGCTTCCTCCGGTGTCTATCTCGGTGATAAGTTATTCGTCTCGAGTACCTTGAGTGCAGAGCAAGAGCGGACAAAAATTATCTTGCACAGGCGGAAATTAAGAAAAAGTGTGCGGTGCAAACATTTAATCTTATAATGCTGGATGGTACACGGACATTACTCATAGCATAGAAAGGCATTTGTTTTCGACGTTTTAGCTATCTGTTGCCGCTGCGGGAAATGGGATAATGTAAGCCGTTTATGTTTGCTTTGGCAAATGTACACAAGAACTCATCTGGCTTAATTTTAAAATAAGGATAGTTCTCGAAGGGGGATGGGCTTGATTCCCGTTCGGAGTAACTGGGCCTTTCTAATTTTTTTATCCCTATTACTGACCTACAGTCATTATTTGACCTTGTTTTGCTTTATGACACCGCCACTATCTTAGATTATACTACCACCATGTTATGATCGTGGCAACAACAAAGCAGGTAACCATGTTGCAATCAAAGGAATGTTCTAATGAAACGTAAAGCGATATCTGACCATTCAATTATAATGCATGCGTATTAGTGCACTTTAGTATCCGCAATTGAAAGTCACGCGTATGTAAAGAGTAGGGTTATCTGAAACATTTTTTTTCTGTTGCTCCATTTCAATTTAACATAGAATGAATCAAGTAATTTTTTATGGTATTGAAGAAAAATAAGGTAGACTTGCTCAATAACACCTAAAGAAAGAACATGAAAATGGCAGATTGTGTCAAGCGCAAAGTCACGCAAAAAAAAAATAGCCAAGTGCGAGTGCATGCTCGCCATTAATACTTTGAAACTATCGCTCACACATAACAAAATAGCAAGCTGGAAATGCATAGCGCTGTAGTTTGCAATCTCTGTGACGGCACTGGCTCAAGAATAGCCTCCTAGAGGATGTGTAGAATTCCCCAGCGCTCTAAGCTCGACATACAATTCTCCCCTGCTGGACAAGTTGTAGGCAGGTTAACGCAAGTATGGTGGACAATCTAAACGCAAATAAGCTAGGGTGTTCTTTTGTTACCGCTTTCGCCAGTTCACGTTATCTTAGCAAGATTCTGGCTTTTACGCTCTGTATGATGTCTGTAGCATCTTCTATGATCGGATAACTAGCGATGCGAGATCGTGGTCTCGAGTTACACTTGCGAAATGTGTTCAACTTTGTCTTTATACTGTTTAATTAGTCCACGATGGTATATATCAGATGCCTTCATAGGATATATCGCAAGCACATGGTGAGGACGCAGAGCGGCCGTTATTACGTAGGAATTGGTGGCACTTTGTGTAGGAATTGTTTCAGTCGCTGAGCATGCGCACAAGGCATCATCTCATGAACATGTAGTATTTCAGTGGTTAGCCAGCCAAATGCATTGACTTTGCCGGGAATGACTGACTAGATGAAATAGAAGGCTCCATGAACAAAGTGACTTCTGTATCCTTCCTCTGTTTGGCAACAATTTAAAACACACCTCCAAAGAATTTTGCAAGAAATTTCTTTCGACAGCATAGTTCAAAAACGCGGTGAAAAGGTCACTTCTTTATGTAGCTGAGCTCTAACTAAAATTCATACTTTATATTAATTTACAAAGTTACCTGTAAACCACGTTTTATTGAATTCTGTTCCTATATAAAATTCATACAGGATTTGCTGCTTGGTTGTCCTCTTTTTTCGAAGTACGTTCCGCAGATTTTCATAGATTTCACTTCCGTGCCAAAGAAAAGAGCTACAAATCATAACTATAACATATGCGAAAACATTTACGTCGGGAATGTTTGCCTGTCAAATGGTAATGGATACAATTAAGAAGAAATAGACCCACACGTGATATCTGTGTATATATGCCAAAGAAAGTGATAGGGGTCCTAGAAAGGAACATGTTTTTGAACGGTATTTTATCTTCTTTCTGTAATATATCATTTTGTGTCATCCTCTGTGAGCTTTTCTGCGGCCCAGCGGCCACTTAGCTGTCGAATCTCTGTCCCTTCGTAAACAGTGCCGGAAAAATGAAAGGTAAGACTTCTCGGCCGCAAGTGGGCTTCTCGTTTTTTTACGTGCCACTGAGCTCTCAGCTCCGAGCGCGGCCCATCAAGACGAGCTGTCCTCGAGGAGAAGGCAAACAGGAAGCCAGCTCGGCGGATCACCGAAGGCGGCTTCCCCCTCTTGCTCAATATAAACGCTTCTGTTTGCGTAGGACGCCACTTGCACGGAGCGCTTTGTATTACGGCCAGAATAGCATCGGAGTTAATACGAGAGATAGACGAGAAAATGTATGTGTTTATTTAAAGCTGGACAGGAAAAGCAGGTTATACGTCCCTTGTCTCGCTAATGTGTCCTCCCCGGGTCCGCGAGCGTAGATTTGAGGCCGTCAATACCGAAACGCAATACGTATACGGCAGAAAGAGGCGACTTGCGCTAGCTGAACAGATGCTCCCTTTTATCTTTCGCGGCGGCGTTTCGCTGCGCGCTTCATTAGCAAACAACTTCCTTCTATTTTGCTTTCGTCGGTGCTCTGCAAGGTCATTCAATAGAACTCAATGTCCTTTATGCTTTTGCACTTCAAGATTTTGGTTTGGTACGGTAGTCAGCTGTTCAATGAGATTGTCTAAAGCTGAGCACGAACGGTAGAAATAAATAAGGAAAGAAAAGATATGTTGAGGTCTCCGCGATGAACACTAGCTATACTCGTCGTAGAATGTGAACAGCTGTTATGGTGCAGGCTGCAGGGATGACGCAGCAAGTAGTGGAACTTTTGCATATAGATGGTGGTGATATATTTATAACTTCGTTTGGACGACCTCTACACGACACGTAAAGAGACTTGATGACATTGTTGTGGTGACATATCGACAAAGCTTTTGATGATGGCACTGGAAGAAAGTTAGCGGAATTGCGTTGGAGTTACGGCGAAACTTACTGTGGAACAGCATTGCGACGCTATGGTCCTCTGACGCATCGACAGGCCAGGGAGAGTCATCCGGCTGTGTGTTCGAAGGCTGCGTGTTCCTTGCTGCGCTACAACTTGTGGGCCGAGTGTGAGAGCGAGGGGCTAAATGGCAGGGTTGGCAGGGCTTGCTTGGCCGGCAATTCTTCTGTGTGAGCATCTCTGACGTTAGTAACACGGGTTTTCCCTAAATGTTCGTCACATCAGTGTCTCGGAGAAACGCAGTTAGCAGGCATAGAACTATGTTACTGATAAAACTCAGCCTTTTGGAAAGCATTAGGGCTTGGAGGCTTGCTTGGGGAAGACCTCTTCTCTGTAGGCTGTCAGACAACTTCTTGTATTCGTCGTCCAACTGTGGGAACACCTAAACAGTGTTACGAGACACCCGTGTCACCACATACGGCACAAATCGGGGAAGCCACGCGTGTGTGGGTTCCGCCAATACCAGAAATACAAGAATAGCCTCTTCGCGATTCAGTTCTTTGACGGCCAACCCAAGACAAAACCGAGTGAAACTTCATCTTGAAGCTACTGCTCTTGAGGTGTCTGAGCAGTCAGCATGCGCACCTCTGATCGACTGGCTCTATGTAACGGACAACTGTCTACGCAACATGTTTGCTGCCTGCTTAGGCACATAGGAAAATATTTCCGACGCATGTTCGGCAAGGAGCCACCCAGCGTCGGTGAGCGCATCGATTTCACGACGCACGTAGCCCACGCTTTCCCGATGGCTGAAATATGTGCCGTGATTCATCACCATTAATCTGTAGCCATCGCTAACATATTTATACCGTGGTTACTGCTTGTTCGTCGTGGAACACAATGTGGGGATGTCGATGGTAAGCGACGCCGCTCTGAAAGGTGATCAAAAAATGTATTCCGCGTGGTTGCCGCTATAGACAAGCAAAAAGCAAGCCATCTGTTATTAGGGAGGCTGAAGAAAGCGCTCTTCTGCTGCAATTCGAAAGCTGCTTTCGTGCTCCCGAGAAAGGAATAAGAAAGCGACAAAGGTCGCCGCAGCTCCATGGCGTGCGTAAGCAGTAAGTATAGGAGATAAAAAAGGGGAATCAGAATCCCCACATACCTGCAGAAAAGGTGGAGCGAGCGAGGGTCGAGAGAAAAACGGTGCACCACAGGAGTGGGCCGTGGCTGTTCACCTGGGACCCCATTTGTCTTCGGCAGCGGGCAGTCGGCCCTTCACGTCGTGAGGCAGCCTTCTCTCTGTTTCATGGCTTCGCTTGGTGCGGTAAAGAAACTGATGTCTACCTGTGCAGCTCTGGCCGTGGGGACGGTCAGTCAGCGTGCGCGTCTTGCCACCTCGTATTTCTAATCGCGGCCAAATTACAAACTGAAGGCCTTCAGACGAGCATAAACAAAGACAGCCAAAAAAGAATTAATACTAAATAAATTGCCACAACACATCGTTAGTTTCATAGTAGCTTCCTTTAGTTTTGATTGTTGTTGTCGTTGTCGTCGTCGTCATCGTTGTTGTTGCTGTTGTTGTTGCTTCATCCAGCTATATTCGTTGTGACGATTTAGTGTTGCTATATTTGATGACTGAATTGCCGTGAAAATGAATTCATTCGTCAACAAAGTAAGGTGTCGGTTTGTTATCAAGCGGATACATACGTGAGAAATTGAGATTTCAGGTTTACTTTGCACGCCTAGCTTCAAGCCAAGAGAGGCATCTTTTAGGTGTCTTTGTCCCAAAGCCGTATTGCCGACTCACCGATCCAGCTTAGTTAAAGCTTGTTTGCTGCACCGTCACACAGTGAAGACTCGTAGTGCTCCATGCTGCTCACCACAACAGAAAAAAAAGCAAGCAAATAAGAACATTTATTTATTTCTAGCTCTGCGTCCTGATATGGGCACAAAAAGGAAGAGGGGGTCGCACTGGGCGCAGCGCGGTCGCAGAAAAGCCACACACAAAAAAAAAGAAAAAAGAAAAAAGAAATCAGAGGAGTCAGAGTTTCGTCCAGAAAGGGGCAGCAAGGATATTCTCTCCCGTGGAGACTGGCGTCAGAAAAGACGCAGCAGCAGGCTAACGGCTGAAACTGAAAAGCCTGGGGCATTTGGGAGGTGCGCTTTACATTTATGTCTTCTTTGGCCGAGAAGCCAGCCAAGCGGCTATGGCTGCGAAGCTTAGTCAACTGTGAGGGACCATGTACGAAGTGGGTTCATCGCATAAATAATTCAACAGCCGAAGGGGGGACCTGCGACCGACGCACAAGTCTGCAAGGTGTCACTGTCGGAGCTACGAGGACTACGGCTCGGGCCCCATCGATCTACGCGGCTCACCTGGCGCGGCCGTTCCCGCCGGCATGCGACGGTTATCCGGGCTTGGGGCGGGATGCAGCCTTCACCCACAGCGGCGAGTGCAGCGGCTCGCGCCAAAGCCGCCCGTTTGGCTCCTCTCGGCTTTACGCATAACCAATGGCGCCGGAAAGTTATTTTGCTTAAGGTGCTGCTATTCCATCGTTCGGGGCGGAGTGTAGCGGCTTGCGCATCTCGGCCGTTTTAAGGTGTCTTCGTTTAGGCAGCGACCCGCTTATTTTCGAAAACGCATTTCAGACGCGAGCGCTCCTTTGTCCGAACTAGCAACGAGAAGTATATTTGCCGAGTTTGCCACCTAGAGGAAAAGAAATCCGCCAGCGACATTTTTTTTTTATTTTCCCAAAAAATAAATTATGCGCCTCTAGCAATCTTAGCGCGTAACGTTTTCAGGAGCACGATATTATCACGTGGTAGTGACGGTGAAGAAAGAAGCAGTACGGTGGAATACAAAACTAGCTTTTATTGGGCCAACCTGTGCCCACAAAACAGGCTACACTTATAGCACAACGAAAGCGGCGAACACAGTCGGCAATCGACGAAAATCTGATCAGCGGGTCAAGCGCGTCGGCTTTTATACATAGTCGTCGAATGTTCCAGACTAATCGCTGGGACCCGCGTGCCTTCCATAAAGTTCTACATCATTCGCGTCAGGCGAATAAATCAGGTAACACAAGGTTCGGCGATAACAGACTGCGGATAGAAGCATCGATAACTTTCCAGAAACTTCCGATGCAGGCAAGCGCGTCCCGCGCTGTGCGAGAAGATTTGTTAAGCGGCGAAACCTGGTCGCCCGATAAATAGAAATACACGTGTCAATACCCCCCTCTTAAAAAGCATCGTCCCGATGCTACAAAGAGAGCGAAACACAAAAGGACACTTATTAAACACAAGTAACAAAACAACGAAAAGAAACAAAGTCCAAAGGTCAGTTACGCGAAGTCCCAAAGTTGGTCAATGCGGGTGGTACGGCTTTAGCCGCACAACGTGGACAATTTCAGGTCGTGAGCGGCGCCGCTGTGACAGCGAAATGCCGTCTGGCACGACCTTGTAGTCCAGTGCACCAATACGTCGGATGATCTTGTACGGTCCGAAATAGCGACGCAAAAGCTTCTCGCTCAGTCCTCGTCGGCGTATAGGGGTCCAAACCCAAACACGGTCACCGGGCTGGTACTCGACAAAGCGTCGTCGGAGGTTGTAGTGTCGGCTGTCGGTCCTCTGCTGGTTCTTGATCCGCAGGCGCGCGAGCTGTCGGGCTTCTTCGGCGCGCTGGAGATAGCGATGTCAACATTTTCCTCGTCAGTGACGTGCGGCAGCATGGCGTCGAGCGTCGTCGTCGGATTCCTGCCGTAAACCAGCTTGAACGGCGTGATCTGTGTTGTTTCTTGCGCCGCCGTGTTGTAAGCAAATGTTACGTACGGCAGGACGGCATCCCAGGTCTTGTGTTCGACGTCGACGTACATCGCTAGCATGTCGGCGAGGGTCTTATTCAGCCGCTCCGTAAGACCATTCGTCTGCGGGTGATAAGCCGTTGTCCTCCTGTGCCTTGTCTGACTGTATTTCAGAATGGCTTGGGTGAGCTCCGCTGTAAAGGCCGTTCCTCGGTCGGTGATGACGACTTCTGGGGCCCCATGTCACAGCAGGATGTTTTCGACAAAGAATTTCGCCACTTCGGCTGCGCTACTTTTCGGTAGTGCTTTTGTTTCAGCGAAGCGGGTGAGGTAGTCCGTCGCCACGACGATCCACTTATTTCCGGTTAATGACGTCGGAAAGGGTACCAGCAAGTCCATCCCGATCTGCTGGAATGGTCGGCAAGGAGGCTCGATTGGCTGTAGTAATCCGGCTGGCCTTGTCGGCGGTGTCTTGCGTCGCTGACAGTCTCGGCATGTTCTGACATAACGGGTGACGTCGGCGGTCAGGCGCGGCCAATAATACTTTTCTTGTATCCTCGATAGTGTCCGGGAAAATCCGAGGTGTCCAGCGGTTGGATCGTCATGTAGGGCGTGCAATACTTCTGGACGAAGTCCTGACGGGACAACAAGAAGGTAATTGGCGCGGACTGGTGAGAAGTTCTTCTTCACGAGTAGACTGTCTTGAAGCATGAAGAAGATAATCCGCGCTTAAATGCCCTGGGGACAACGTCGGTGTGCCCTTCCAAATAATCGACGAGGCCTTTAAGTTCCGGGTCCGCTCGTTGTTGTTCGGTGAAGTCTTCCGCGCTTATTATCCCAAGGAAGGCGTCGTCATCCTCGTCATCTTGCGGCGGTGGCTGAACGGGGGCGCGTGATAGGCAATCGGCGTCTGAGTGTTTTCGTCCGGACTTGTATGTTACAGTGATGTATTCTTGTAGTCTGAGGCTCCTCCGTGCCAGCCGTCCTGAGGGATCCTTTAAATTCGCTAGCCAACACAAGGCGTGATGGTCGCTGACGACTTTGAATGGCCTGCCATATAGGTATGGGCGAAATTTCGCTGTAGCCCAAACGATGGCGAGGCATTCCTTTTCGGTTGTAGAATAATTGCCTTCCGCTTTTGACAACGACCGGCTAGCGTAAGCTATCACATGTTCATGTCCGATGCTTTTTAAGAGTGGGGTATTGACACGTGTATTTCTATTTATCGGGCGACCAGGTTTCGCCGCTTAACAAATTTTATCGCACAGCGCGGGACGCGCTTGCCTGCATCGGAAGTTTCTGGAAAGTTATCGATGCTTCTATCCGCAGTCTGTTATCGCCGAACCTTGTGTTACCTGATTTATTCGCCTGACGTGAATGATGTAGAACTTTATGGAAGGCACGCGGGTCCCAGCGATTAGTCTGGAACATTCGACGACTCTGTATCGTTCGACGACTCTGCAACGTTCACAGCGATCCTAAAGACCACTGCGGAAAAAAAGTAGCAACGATATAGCAAGTGCAGTAGATAAATGAGACATAAAGCACACAGACGCATCATTTAATACACTTGTAAAGTGCACAGCGGATTCGAGGCATAAAAAACTTCTTCCCTCATGTTTCGGTCAAGCTTTTGCAGTTCTTTTCTATCCTGTAGTCTCGTGAAACATCAGTCATTCCCGGTCACAATGTGATTTCCCATCCAATAGAAAATTTCGCACTGCCGACAAGGGAGGGCTTCAATCGTGATGCTCTGCACTCATTGCACTACGTCTTACCCATAAGCGCATTTACCGGGGGAGGGGGGCACTTGACTCCTCACTGTCAGAAGTGGAGGGGCAAAGTGTGCCATTTGCCCCCCCCCCCCCCCACACACACACACACACTTTTGAAAGCAGGTGTGTTTGGCTGCGCGCTGGAAAATTCAACAAAACAACAGCTGAGGACAAATTTTCTATGTGAATGCATTAGCTACGTAAGTAATGCTTTTCTTTATTACGTATCGCCTGTTTGGGAAGTCAACATTGTTTTTCGTGCCTCGCCGCGATGAGCTGCAGCAGACGACGAACGGGATGAGCCATACATGCTGTCTTTATGTAAAAGGCTAGCGCTGTGCAGTTCCCGCCATAACAAATTTCACGTTGCTCTTCTTTCATCTTGCCCACCTTTTCGGGACCGCCTAGTCATATTTGAAAACATAAGAGCTACAAGTTCCGCAGCCATCGTAGTCGCAGGGTGACACGTCTTGAAAGTGAATATGGCGAGTCCCTCTGGGAAAAAGGCGGCTCCGGCAGTTGTCGACCCATCTGTATAAATGCGGATGTGGTCTACGTAACTCTCATGCAAAAAGAGGATAGATAGTTCTTTAAGAGCAGGAGACGACAGCTCAGATTTTCTTCTGATTCCTGGTATGGTGAGGTGTGCTCCGAGTAAAATCACACTAAGGAGGTATCAAGAGCTTAGTTCACAAGACTGCTTTTTGTGATCGAATGAAAACACGTTATATTGACACTTATGCGTGTATGCTACTGCGGTGGCCATATAAAGGCTAGGAAAAAAGGTTGGGGGGGGGGGATTTAACACAGATATGTCCTTCTACGGCGGTGGCACTGAGGCGTTCGTGGTGTCTCTGGGCTTGGACTTGTATTCCTTAAGGGATATGACACAAGTTCCCTGAGCGAGAACATCTTGAGCGAGGACTTGAACCTTTTGAGGAGTGTCACAATTATATGCCGCATACCATCCACCGTATGCAAATATCAAGTCATTGTCCTCAAGAAATAAAATACAGGTCTCTTTCTTCGCGTATAAGTGTTTAAATGATATCACACCGACTTACGGGCAAAAAGCAAATACACTCGAACATCGTTATATCTAAACGGCATATAACGAAATAATGTAAATAACGATCCATGTGTTTGAAATCTGGTTTAACGTAGTGAAATTGTCCTGCCAATGAATATAACGAGCTAGATTCAACTCCGAAACCAAGAAATACCAAACTTGCGCGCCGAGTACATCGTTTTTCGCGGCGTTCGGCACTCGTTCGCCGCTGCAGTCACAATCCCACGTCCCTCCGCACAAGCAGCGGCTCACCATCGCACTTGTCCTCTGACCTCTCTGTCTTGCCTGGGTGCGCGAGCCGCGCCATGCTGCGTGGCTACGCACGGCGGAGCGAAATGTTAGTGCATTGACTTCCGCGCACGCACGCGCAGCTCGGCGTGGTCTCCGAGATCTCCCCGGTGCAATCTCGGGGGTCACGCGCAAGCCTGCGTGAGGCGCGACATGTTGCGTGGCTATTAGCGGAAGTACGAAAGATTTGTGCATTCACTCCGCTCTTTCTCCACGGCCCGCCGCACAGGTAGCCAGCAGCTGGGCCAGGCCTGCGAGGTTTCCCCGCCGAAATCTCGAATGTCAGGCCCCAGGCCGTGCATTGAACTCTTCCTCTCCCTGCGGCGCGCCGCGCGGAATAGCAGCTGGGCGTGGCCTCCGAGATCGCATTGGCACCAGTGCAGTCTAGCACGCCACGAGCCGAAGTTCGCTTGCCTCCTTGATCACACAGCGATCACACGGCGGAGCGCTGTGTTGTGTCCCCTTATGCCCTTTTCCCAGCACAGGGTAGCCAGTCGGTCTGAGAACTGGCTAACATCCCTGTCTTTCCTTCCTTCCTTCCTGTGTTCTGTGCCACGTGCTGCTCGACCGTGAAGAGCCAAATGGAAAGCGGACGCGAAAGGCCATCACAATGGAACAGCAGGCAGCCATCTACACGTTGTCGCGTCATGTGCTAAGAAGTCACGTGTTGCATGCACCCAAGGTTATTTTGTTTCTTTATTCAAATGTTATCGCTTGCGTGGCCGTGAAGCAGGTTCCGCGGTCCACAAAGCCGTCTTCTTATTTCCATGTTTACAATTTTTCACCCCATTGAGCATATATTGCAGTAAGTGCAAATAATGGATATTACGAAGCAATGGATATAACGAGACAATTTTGGCTCTCCCTTCAATTTCGTTATAACATGGTTCGAGTGTATTCATCAACACATGAACAGGATGAATATTTTTTTTTTCACTGTGGCTTAACAGTGCTCATTAACGGGTGCTCATGTATTATGACGAAACAAGTAGAAAGCCGGTTCTAGTCGGCATGTAGCGCGTATTACAAATTTTTATGGTTGCAGCAATATGTTTAGGTGAAAGAACAATGTGAAATCTGACAAGAAATTTTAACCTTATACGCCTAATTTTACGAATGCCTAAACAAACACGAAGCTTGAACAGCCTAAAGGCGGCGTTCCCCCATTGTGAGCATTTATCTTAGCTCACACGCACTAAAACTGCTTCATTGAATCTACATATAGTGGTGCCATAGGCAATACAAGTACATTGCTTAGAACACGCAAAGAAAGTACTGTCTCATAGAGGAGAGAGGGGCTACTGAACATTCGCTAAAGAGCGGAACATTTCCTACAAGAGGTTAAATAAAGAGTACTTGAAGTGCGTAAAAAAACAGCGTTCTTGTTTTCCGGAAAGAGATTAAAAAGCCGAATGTTTCATAGATTTACGCTGTGCGCATAAATATTATCTTAAAACTTTTCGTGCGCAAACAAACAGGGACGAAGAATAGGGGCAACACAAGGGCGAGCGCTTTCTAACAACTGGTTTTATTTTGACTAGATCGCGCAGATTTGTGGGTATTGAAGAAGGTAGTTCTTCAAAAATAAAACCAGTTGTTAGAAAGCGCTCGCCCTTGTGTTGCCCCTGTTCTTCATCCCTGTTTGTTTGCGCACAAAAAGTTTTAAGATGAATCTGTTCCAACTATATAGGCCGACTTGCAGTTATGCTTCATAAATATTAGTCGCGGAAAGCTCACTTAACAAAGCTTTTTCGAAACTCGCGGTAGATTCCTGCTCATGAAGGCAACTTTTAAACGCGCATTCCTGGATTTTGGGGGACGGGCAGGGTGGTTTGTTTCAATGCGTGTTTATTTTCTTTTATTTTTTGTAGTGGTGTGTTTTTCTTGCATTTTCAAGACACAAGAGCGCTGGGCATCCGACGAACATGCGAAAAAGCAACTGTAACTCGATTTCTTGTTCATCATATATTGCACATGCAGTGAGATAAAATAGGGCGGCCTACCCTTCAGCAGTGGCCATTCTCGTAGATGTATTGCACGCTTTATTACGAGCCCCCGGTCTTATTAGGCGTCAGCCATTGAGCCACAGACACGCGCTATACGGCTTGACTGCCGAGCTTATGCACAAAAGTGATAAAATCCCCGGCGCGATTCTTTGACGCTTTCGGTGTTGATGCCTTCCGTTGCTCGTCTCGCAGATCTGCTCTTGTGTGCCGCAAAAGCTGACCACAGCGAGCAGCGCGTTGCCAATTTGATCTGGACGGATGAGGCCTCCCGCCGTGCCCCTTCACCATAGAAACGAGGGCTCTCAATGGTTAATCCGTCCTCGCCGCGGCGTCAGGAGGGGCACGCCGCGGGGTGGACGCCGTAATAGCGAGCGCCTGCACGAGAACGCCAGGTGCCCGGCGGCTGGGATGCCCAGCAGGCTGCCAACAGGAGCGCTGGGCGGCGTGCCTGGATGGGCGGCTGCCATTGACGCCGTTCAAATATTGACTGTTCTTGTAATGTTCGCGTAGGCTGTGCAGCCGGAAAGGAAACAGAGAAAGATAGAGAGAAAAAAAGAAGAATGCGTGAAGATAGGAAAAGAAATCATGAAACAGTGCATTCGCGTGAATAGCCACAAACGCGCGCGCCCAACTTGCGGGGACATGCGTGTGCCCATGGAAGCGTAATAACTCGGGTAGGAGGGGCACGCCGCCCGCGTAAGCCCACGTGTCATGTGGCCAGAGAACGACAATGTGGCCGATTTTCAGTGCCGTAGCCATTCCTTGTCGATTGTGAAAGGCAGTTCTCTCGCGAATAGCTATAGTCAGCCGAGGGGAAAATTTTTTCTGTTCTGTTTTAGTGCAAGTGCGCGGTTACGTACAGTACGAAATTATTCTTTAGATGCCTCACGAGATGTCAGAAACAGGCTCTGCAATCGACCGCTCTTGGTGGCTGCGTGTCCTTTACTGTTGACTTTCTCGCACTCACGACAAATGGGAATTCTTTAATGCCCAGCGGTTGTATTACGTTATTCATTGTTCGGGATTACGCTATGTATAATATCAATCGAGTGCTTTGTAAATAAGCCAATCCAACCAGTATCTGTGACCTCCCCTTAAAGGGAGACTAAAGGGGAAAAATGATTTGGCCTATATTACCCTTGTGCAATACTTTTAAAAACACCACTCTTACCGCGTGAAGACGCTTGGTAAGCCAGGAAAGCCACGAAGGGGAAAAGACCGGTGGCGACGCCGCCTTAAAGTACCCGCATCAGCTAGCCGTGACGTCAGCGATTTTGATGACATCGGGCCTTCTCGATATACATGGACTGCACTGTGTTCTAAAGGAGCCAGAGACGTTACATGGCGACGTAACATGGCAAGTTTCACGAGCTTTTACTGAGCCAACGCCGTCCAAATAATATATATGTATATATATATATATATATATATATATATATATATATATATATATATATATATATATATATATATATATATATATATATATATATATATTATTACGGTGCCAGTTATTACTACAGCCAGCGCAGTAATAGCGGCAGTGTGGCCTTGCTGCCTGAAAACAGAACAGGCTGAGGCTGATAGGAATTCAGTTTCCGCAAGGCTGCGGCAACGGCGACACTTTCGCATGACGTAGGAAAAACAACGCGGTCAAGTCTGGTCGCCCGTGTGACATTGAGGGTCGGTATCACGTACGCCGCTGCGCTAGCTCCATTCTCTTTGTCAACAGGGCCGTCGTTGTACAACTGCAGATGTATGTCATTCGTTTTATTGAGGTGTTCTGCCGCCAAAGATTCCGCCTCTGCTACAGGTGTAAGTTCGGATATTGATAATCACGAGCTAGCAATATCAAACAACTATATTATGTATTGAGAAAAGATAGAATTGTCTGTCGAGGCGAAGGCGTCTTAATCACTGTCAAGAAGCGTCCGCAAGCACAAATTTTTGAAACTTAGTCATGTCTTGAGATTTTATGGGTGTCAGGGAAATTACCTCCGTTTGCAACTTGCGCCGTTGGGGTCTGCTATCGCCCGCCGACTTCATCAAGTGAATTCACTGAAAACCTAAACAGCTCATTGGAATTTGTGCGTGACAGATTCCCGACAGCATCGATATATAATCATTGCCGGATACTTCAATTACCCCGACATTGATTAGCACTTGTGCAGACCCTAAAATGGCGCAAGAAAGCAAGAATGCCAAAATTTTCTTGATGTGCTCACCTTGTTTAATTTACAACAAGTTGTCACTGTACCCACAAATGGCCTTGCAATCCTTAACCTCGTACTAACCACACACCCAGAAAATATGAAAATCTATATCTATATATAAGTGACCATAAAGCGCTGCATTGTGAATTTTATGCAAGAAATCAAGTTCCCGAAGCAAAAAAGAAAATCATATTTGATTATTCGAGTGCTAACTCTGAAATGATAAACAACGAAATGTCATCCTTTCTGGCAGACTTCTTATGTTCAGTCCATCTGAGCGGAATAGATGAAAACTGGAGAATCGCTCGAGACAAACTTACCTCGTTAAAGAACAAATGCATTCCGACGGTTGTAATCACATCATCTACAAAAAACACGTGGTTTACCACGAACGTCAAACGCTGCATAAACAAAAAGAAGCACTTATACTCAAAAGCGAAACTCACCGAATCTGATCAAACTTCGTAACTGTACCATGAACACGCACAGCTTTGTCAAAATGAAATTCAGACAGTTAAAGATAACTTCTACAATCACGACCTTTCCACTCTTCTCCGAAGCAACCAAAAAAAAAAGTTTTGGAAAGTTATTAACCCCTACTACTCTTCACAGACTCCTAATCAATTAATAAGGACGGACAGTTTCTTCCCCCGGCAGAGACAGCTGAGAAATTTGACAGTTTTTTCGGCTCCGTATTTACCGACGAACTACCCCTTGCTTCTGACCTGCACTTTACACGTTTAAGTGCTAATACGGATGACGTAACCATCACCCCTCAGGGCATATCAGCCGCTATAGATCGATTGCCAATTAACTCTTCGCCAGGTCCTGATAGTATATGCCCAAAACTTCTAAAACTAACTCAGCCTTTCATATGCCACATTTTAGCCGCCTTGTTCCAGCAGTCCATCGACTCCGGGAGTGTGCCAGATGACTGAAAAATCGCTCACGTTATCCCCGTACTAAAATCCCGTGACCCTTCAACAGCTTCAAATTACAGACCTATTTCGCTAACTAACATCGCTTGGGAACTTCTAGAGCATATCATATCATTAGCAGTTACGAAACACCTAACAAAGCACGACCTTTCTTCCATAATCAGCATGCCTTTCAAAAAGGACGTTCATGCGAAACGCAGTTGTTCGAATTAATTACTGATCTCCATAACGCCATACATTCTTTATCGGAAGTGCATGTCGTGTTTATAGATTTCACGAAAGCTTTCGATAAGGTTCCACATACCCGCCTATTAAAAAAATGTTCACACTTAAACATAAACATGAAAATTCTCAAGTGGACAGAAAGCTTTTTAAAGGGCCGCTCACAGACAGCCTCTGTATATCAACACATATCGCAATTAGCACAAGTCAAATCTGGGGTGCCCCAGGGAACCGTACTTAGACCTATTTTAATTGTAATATACGTGAACGACCTAAACGCTAACATATACTCTACAGTACGATATTTTGCAGACGACTGCGCGATATACAGACCGGTCACTAATACCTCGGATGTTGACGCGTTCCAGGATAATCTAAACAAAATTAATAAATGGTGCGAAATGTGGCAGATGGAAATAAATCTTTTAAAAACAAAAGCTATTGCATCTCCTGCATCAAACACAGCAGTCGAATGCCGTTACACATTAAATAACATGCTTATCGAAATGGGGCCTAATGTAAAATATTTAGGAATTAATTTAACATGGGATATTTCGTGGAATTGCCATATTGATGAGGTGGTTAGCAAAGCTTCTCGCGCACTCGGGTACATTAGGCGCAACCTACACCCTGCTAACACCGATACAAAACTACTAGCTCACACTACATTAGTACGCTCGAAAATAGCGTATGCATCTGTAATATGGAACCCTCGTCAATTATACGTAATCAACAAACTAGAATCGCTTAAGAACAAAGTCGCTCGTTTCATTCCAAGGAAGTGCTCTCGAGCATTTATGGTAACGGCAATAAAAACATCGCTCAAATTACCGTCACTTGCAGATCGCAGGCGTCAGGCACTGCTGTCTTTTTTTTTTTTCAAACACTTTATCACAGTCTTTCAGCCTTCGCCACCCGTTGCATCACGCCGGCTTATCGCGTTTTTCCTCGACTAAACCATTCCTTTAAGTATAAACCCCATGCAAGCGATCTTGCACGCGACAGCGACAAGCGACGCGATGGAGATGGCTGTCGCGTTCGCTCGTCGCCTACAAGTTGCACCCCATGCGAGCGACGACTTCGAGCGACGTCTCCCCAGTGTTGCCGGTATGAGGGCAGCAATACAGGCGCCGAAACTAGCTTGACGCGTGCTTTATTAACTTAAGTTGATGTATTTTACTGCAAAAAGCAGCATAAAATATTTTTGAAAGTTTTGCAGTAGGTTCTTATCCTTACGCGTATAAAAATTCAATCGTTTGCTCGTTCCGTGCGACAATCGGAAGTACTGGAGTTATGTACATCCAGTTCCGGCTTTGCGCTATTGGCTAGTCGCTCATAGCACTTCTGGGCGACGAGCGATGAATTCTAGATTTGCAAAACCGAGCGATCGCGCGACAAGACCGAGCGATCTGTTCAAGCGACGGCCCGATCCATCGCGCGACCCCGTCGCTCGTCGCTGTCGCGCACAAAATCGCGCTAATGGGGTTTAGCCTTTAAGGTGCAGCCTATATGTGCGCGAACTAACCACTTTCTTTACTCGCCACTTGTTGTCGTTATCAGACACTGGAATGAGCTCTCAGAAGATGTTGCATGTCTTACCAATTATGATACATTTGTTAGCCACGTAAAGAGCACCTTCTTATGAACATTGTTTATTTTGTTTCCTACTTCTATCACTTTCAGATTCAGTTCACTTGTGTAATGTTACTGTTTTATTTTTCTTTCCTGTAGTTTTAAATCGCAGATCGAGCCCCTCTTCGGTTCAGTGTACGTAGTGCCGAGTACCTGGAAACTGCAGGCCCTCTTATAGGTTATTTGGTCATTGTAATTCTCGTTCCGCTGTGTTACATTTACTAATGTGTATAGGAATCTATATTGCGATGTTTGCACAATTGTGTGTCTGTTAACAGTTTTGTTAGCTGTAGATTCATTGTCTTGTATCGCGCATTCCCTTCCTCTTCTTTTTTGTTTTTTCCGTCACGTAGTTATCTTCAATGAGTTACAAGGTATCGTCGTTTTGTTATCATTTTCCCCCTATGTAAGGCGCCCATCGTGTCTTTAGGGTAACTGAATAAGCCACTTGGTGTGATTATGCGGAATGGTAAGTTGACATTGCACACTGTCTTGCGACTGTGATGGCTTCTGACGTTCTGATTTTGTAGCAAATTGCAGGCCAAGTACACGAAGTATGTTGAGTGCGACAAAAACGCTACAATTTTTCGTTGAGTGAGGCGTTTCCCGCCCCTGGTTTACCACCCTGTTATCTACACCACGAATATAAGACACTACGCAAACAAACCACAGACCATAAGACCACCTACTCTTTTGTTCCAAGAAACGTACCAAGTGTATATAGTCACGAACGAGGAGTTCTATATGCTTTGCCGAAAGGCCGAATAGACTGGTCCAATGGTATGATTTTTGGCATTTTTCGCATTTTTCTTTATTTACCGTGACACACTGCAAGCAAAAGCAACGCATAATACAAGATTTCTTTCCACTGCAAATGTGCGTATATATATATATATATATATATATATATATATATATATATATATATATATATATATATATATATATATATATATATATATATATATATATATATATATATATATATATATATATATATATATATATATATATATATGTATATATATATGTAAGGGCCACACTGAATTTTATACTGATGACTTAAAGACAGGAGGACATGTTGGAAGTGTAATTGTAGTCGAACACTGGGGAAATTGTATTAGATTGCCACAGCTTATTTCGCTCTTTATGTGTGAAGTATACAACTTGTTTATAGCTTTCAATGAAAATAGTGATTGGAAATTGGAGGCGGTTGTCTCCACGGATTCCTTAATCGCACTAGTAAGGGCCTTCCATAGAAAATCATAGTGCTTCTAGCTGGTATTTGGAGCGTGCTGCTCTAAGCTGGAAGTCAGGAAAAGGTAATTTGTTTATGTTGGGTTCCGAGCCACGTTGGTATGCCGCGTAATGAAAAGGCAGATAACTGTGCATTAATGGTGACGCATGAAAGACTCACCGAAAGGAAGTTACCGATTCAAGGTCTATATCCGGGTAATTCGCGCATCGTTCATATCAATGTAGCAAGACGAATGGGGCTATTCAATTTGTGCAACCCATACTCAAGAAATGGTAGACATCTCACCACCATGAACGTTTTATGAAAGGGATTTTATGTTGCATTAACGTCGGGTACACACACCTAACTCGCAGTTTTTACTCAGAAATGAAGAAAAACCGGCATGTAAACTATTCCGACAGCCTCTTACCATGAATACCATTTTATTAACGTATCTGGCGTTGGAAAAGCAAAAAATATTTTCATAGATTTTACAAAACACCAACGCCATTTTATTCACGTTTGATCTTATCGGAAAACACACATATCTCCTAAAGATGTTTTGCAGTTTTTCGAGGCAGCTTTTTATTGCGATAGCAATTATATGGACACTCGAGGCACATTTCTGCCGTCTCCATCGCCGTGATGTTCTGAAGAAAGTTCAAGGGTGATAACATCGCCGCCGGGTGCCGCATGCTGCATGTGCGCGTGAAAGCGTGCGGGGGTGATTCGACGATGGCGGTTATACGCCTCGTGCACCGCCTGTAGAGGTGCCACAGAAAGCCACCTAGCGGACGCTTCCAACAGCACACGCGGGAGCAGTTGCAGACGACAACCCTTTGCAGCAAAGATGGCTGAAGTTCGCGGCTGCGATTTCCCCTTTGTTCGGGTGCCAGGCTGCTGCTTCTGCGGTGACAGTTGTAGGGAAGATGCTGACCTCTGTGCGGGCGGGTATGAACACGATGTTACCGGTGTTTGGGACAACATGGTCCACATACGTGCAAGGTGTGTCCCGGAGACAAACGCCATGAACCCCATTTACATGACGTGGAGCTCATGTTGACTAGCCGATAAATTTTGTTGAGTGATGCGATCTCTCGATGGTTTTTTTTATTCTACCCTTGCCACAATGCTGCTTCTGTACCTGAATAATAAGCACCCGTCGTTAGTGCAGACTTATATCAAACAAATCCGCACGGTGCAATCTCTGCATATGCCGTTGTGATTTTTCTGCCGATGAATACATGTGACATCGCCGAATAACTGCAGTAGAAGTCGCTTCAATAAGAGTAATTGCCAATTTATTGATGGAAACGCGTACACTAGCCAACGAAGTCACCAAACACACGGGTTAATAAAAGTGCGTGTTAGTGCTGTACCGCTGATGCAATCCTGCTGCATACGCCGATGTACTACCGTTCCCGCTGCAGTTTGTGCAATTTTGAATTCCCCAAGGGAGCTGCTTGGAAACGTACAAAGCTAAAGACTGACTAACCTTTCAGTACTTTTCTATATTACTAGAGAGAGGTGCCACATGATATATTTAAAGGCAGAGCAGCGCCAATCAAAGTAGATGAGCGCTGGCGACGAGGCGCGGTTTAGTTGTCTGCAGCGTAAGTATAAGAAAGAATTCAGTTGAGTACAAAACTCACATGCAAGAAGAGACTACGTTACATGTGAAACGAACAAATCACTCGGCGTGTTAAGTTTGCTCAGGCAGCATCGAGGTGTGATGACTTCCCAAACGGGACGCGAACTTTTCAACGAGAAATACAACAAAAATACCATATGCAGCAGCTATTAGCAATTCTCGCCCTGAACTACCTATTTTCTAAACACATTTCCAAAAACGCAAACAATATCTAAGATGCCGTCGGGTGAAAAGAATAAAGCTGTTAAAGAAGCACTTCCTTGGTATCATTCCGATAAGACACAGCGTGATTTATACCCTTTACAAACAAGGCACGGTGAAAACTTGGCAGCTCAAAAGAATCGACAGGAGTTATGCATGGAGCAACTAGCAACAGTTAAACATGTGCGAAGCCACGCATAAAATAGATGTAAAAACATGAAGTGCGCGACAGCTGCTGCGAGGATTTACCGCACCACATGAAACCAACAATTTCAGTTCTTGCAAACTTCAGTAGCTTTAACATACAACGCAATGCGCTCGTTCAGTCGTGCTGCCTAGCTAGCGCAACGCGGTAAAGAAGCGGAAAGCAATATAAGCGGCAAACAGCATTCCGAACTTTAGCGAAATGCCTTTAAACCTCATGCTGCACTGCAGACAAACTTCGTTGCTCACGCGTCTATGATCGAGCGGGAAAAAAATACCGACCAGACAAAGGGAAGGATGACAACAAGAAATTTCCCTTCGATGCGACGATCCATTTTTGCTACCGTTGCTCCCGCTGATGAGGCTTTGCCGGGAATGATTAGAACCGTATCGCCGGCACGTTTTCACCGGTATTTGAGCCCCCCACACTGCAACAATTCTTCTTCGATATCACCTGAAGCATTGGCCACCCTACACGTGCGAATGGTGTTGCCTATCTTGCTCTGAAAACGTGAATAAGACAGAGAAGCACGATCAACGACACAACAAACTACGGCGGGCGCCAGGCTCCTCTCCCGCGTGTTCTGCGCAAGGCCGCCACCAGTGGCGCGCCCGTCGGCGTGCACGGCGCGTATATCTCGCGCGCACAATGAAGGAAAGCGGGGAGGAAGCGTACCGTCTTCCGTCGCGCGCAGGGCACCGTTGGGAGGGGAGGGATGCTTGAGCGACGTACTCTCGGCGGCTGCTGCATGTGGCGCGGCCGCGTGGGCCCTACCTTGAATGCGATCAGCAATGGGGGACAGAGTCTAGGTGCGACGAGGGCTAATAGCTTCGTGTGCGCTCTGTTCACGCCGCTTAGTTCTCGTTGAAGCGAGACAGCACGAAGGGACACGGCCATTCGCTCGCTGCCGCCGCGCTTCCGTACACGAGCGTTCTGACGGCGAGTTTCCGCAGTCATCGTGTGAGGTGCGTTCATGTTTGCTTGTGCGCGCGTGAGACCATGCTTGCTAATTGAGTTAGTAAGCTAACGTTTACAAATTTATACGGCCGATAAAACTAATATCCTTACTTCGTGTAATTGTCTACTAATTTGCTGTCGCATTCTATGCTTCTCCATTTGGACGAAACTGCGGCTCTTTTTAGTCAACTGAGAAGTAATAACTTTTGTTGCTTCAAACGCGTTTACCTAACTTAAGAATGTTACCTTGTGGCTGGTGCGTCATAGCCTAAGTTGTTTTTGCACCATAAAACTCTATATACAAGTAGAGACAGCGTGCCCAAACTTGCAGCCTGCTTTAAACTTGCAAATAGTCGCAAAACGAAGCACTGTTCTTGGTAAACAATAATGAAACATTGCCTAAACCGATTCCCACTGCATGTGGGATCCGAATAATATTTTTTTTGGTCTCTTAATTTACCAGGTTAAAATATCACGTTAAAATATAAGCTTAAGAGAGCAAATGTATGAGACAGAAATGCTCCAGTCGCCAGGAAGTTTGGCGGCACGTTGTGTACGATGTGGCTACAAGCCCATATTCAACAAACCCACGGCTATGGCTCACTGCACCTCCAAGAAAGCCCCGTGAAATCTTGGAAGCTTATTTCATGCTTATTTCTTCTTTTGTTATCGTGGATATAATTATTGCAATAAGAGAAATAAGAACAAAGATGGCGTCTTCCTTTCCACTTGGAAGAAAGGAACCGTTGCGGTAATTTAGTTGTACTCGTGCAGTAATGTGGTAAACGCGACGAGTGCGTTCGATTGAGTCTGTTTTTTCGCTACACGCCGCACATTACAGAAAAGCCTTCGTGCGCGAAATACACGAACGAAGGAGCGGCGTGGCTATCGACCGCGCTACGAGCCAGTGTCGTGAGAGGAGGAAACAAAGCAAAGCCCCTCGTGAGCCTGACGCACCAGGTGACGAAGAAGACAGGTAGGGTCGCGCGGGGACTGCGATGTAGCGCTGTGCGTCGGCCAGGCGTCGCCCTGTCTGGGCCGCTGAGTCAGGCAGCGCGCGCGGGGGGATCGGCGCGCGTGTACATACGCGGCGCCACGCACGTGAGCGCACGCGCCAACCTGGCCGCCGCGCGTCGATCCACACGGCCGCGGGGATCCCGGTTACAACATCGCCCGACCCGGAGCCCCGAAGGCCCCCCTCCTAATGGACACGGCCATTGATAATAATGGGCACGCTGCTGGGCTGTGCATGACCGAAGCCGCGCAGGGGGCAGCTTGCTCGGACGCCGTTGTTGCGGTCACCGGCTGCCCTTGCGATAATTTTGTTCTACTCGAATCAATCCTCGATACGCTGTTGCGAGGACGATTCCGGGACAAGCACGGTACATATAGCTCTGCGAAGGGATTGGCGCTAAAAGTGTAAAAAAAATATCATTGTGTAAAATGTTGTTGTTGGTACTTTTGCAGTTACATTGCTGGCGGGTACAAACAAGTAATTGTTGCTGATACTTTCGGACTTCATTCGGAGCGTTGCCGCCTCCGCTGCAATAGAGTAATAATGTCGCAGATTCCTCAATGACCATTCACTACTTTTGGCGCAAAGAAAAAAAAAAAACCTTGGGTCTCAATTACCTCTGTTAGCAGAGCTAGGCTGAAGAACGTAAGCCTCGCGCTTTACTTATCAAATAAAATAAAGCCAAAGCTTTCAGTCCATCGCTTCGCTTGGAGTTATTCCTCAGTGCTGCTCTGGTAAATTCCGCCAGGTAAAGAATCAGCCACTCAGCCGGGGATGGGGTGGAATTGAATGAAGTGGAAAATGGGAGTTGCAGTCAAACTTAATACGTGGAATGATGAAATTCCTTATTAGTTCTTCAATTTCTCAGATTTGTTTAAGAAATACACTGACAAGAGATACAGAGAAGAGTGATATAAGGAAAAGGCACGGAGGTTAACGAGGCTGAGCCCCGCTGACTACCCTGCACTGGAGAAGGAGGAAAGGGGACTGAAAGATCAGAAGGAGAGAAGTTTGAAGTATTCACGGACATACCAACGCAGTAAACCGTACATCGTTCATTTCATCACAAGCGGTCATATAGGCTTTTGCATCTCGAGAAGCACATTAGTGCATTTGTAGATTTGCCCATCTCAGACTCAATATTTTGAGAAAATTTGCTTAGAAACTTGAGCAAGAATAAATCGTTGTTCAAGATAACAAGTTGGTTTCACCGTGCGGCGCAATGGGTCTATGTCCGTAGTTTCGTGCTCATGCTGAGGTAGGGCATGGAAGAATGTACCAGTTCTAACATTACACACTTTGGCACAGGGTCGCGCTGACCTGGAGGAAGAACTTTTTTCTGCTTTTTTTTCTGTTTGGAACGGGAACAGCCCATAGCAGGCGTAGTGTCTGACGGGCGGATTATATAGAACTCAGCTTAAGACAAACAGCTACGCGCAGGGTGCTTGCGCGCAACAGGAAATGTTTGCGCTGAGTGATACCGCGTGGAACACCGACAATTGCTAAATTCAATATTGCGTTGCATATAATGATTACGAATCCAGTATATCTACATAACACTTTGGTATTGGGCAAAACTATGAAATTCTTCGGTATGCTACGTTTTCCTTAAAGTACCAGAGCAAGCGCATGATCGCGTGTGCAGTTGAAGCACGATAAGATTTAAGTATGAATCACCGACTTACCCAAGTTCGCAGACTGTTAACCTGTTATCAGGAATGAGTACAAATGAGAAATTAACTCGCAAGACAACGCTGCGTGCACGCATGCGTGGGCGTTCGTATCTGAAATACGCAGCAACTATCTATGCAGTACGTGTCATAGTGTCATACACCGGACATACAGCGCGTTTCTTTTTTTAATGCGAAATCATTATAAGCCCCGTTACGCGAAAATCCGGCATTGTCAGCGTCGTGACCGAAATGGCGTACCAAAAATAGCTGACGGCACAAGGAGTTAACGAACTTCAAAAATTAATAATAATAACGCTCGAATTTACGTAAACTTTCCCAGGCAGGGTAGTGCAAACAAACTAAGTTAATGGCTTTGAAAACGAAATTTGTATCTGGGCGGGAATTGAACCCGGTAACCCGCATCGCTAGACGAGCCCGCTTCGCCGACGCCATGGTTCTGGCTGGCTAAAGGCCTGCCTAGTGCACAGGTCGCGTCGCAGCTATCCGGCTGGCTAAAGGTGTGGCCAAGTGCATGCGTCATAGGGCACGTGACGCCGCAGCCAATAGGGAGAAGGTGGCGCCTCTTTATGACTCTATGGAATGAGAGTACAAAATAAAAGCATTTCACCAAATGGACAATAATGCTTTCGCATTCCAGCACATAAGCAGTCGTAAGTGTCTCTGACGATATTTGTTTTTTAGCTGCACCAAATTTTTAAAAATTGACAGTTGGAGATAGCACAATTCTAATCCTTGATCTAAATTAATCGGTGAGGCAGCCATTACTTCCAGCAGAAATCAAAATGCTTAATTGAAGGACTAACACAATCACGCTAACTACTTTTAATTAGCCTATTTATTGATGGCACATAATTTAATCTACGAAGTATAACTGCTGAGTTCGCCACGCGTATCCACTTGGGACGAATTCTCAGGACTGCACTAGTCTTGAGATGCAGTTAAAACTCGATCTAACGGAACCCTATTTTTCGAAGTTCCCGATCTAACCAAGAGATTTCCATTCCCCGGCAGATGCTTATAGGGTTCAAAAGATTATTTCATATGTAATCTTGGACCCCGTATGTTGTATGATGGAACCATTCAAGAGATAAGGAGTAGCCGGCGGCTTAAATTGTGCGTCAACATCTCCTTATGTCATATCAATAAAAAAAAAATTTGTCACTAACCCGAATTAACGAAACTAGCTTGGCCGAACTCAAATTAACGAACTTTTTCCTGAAATAAATGGGTAAGAAAAGCGGCGATTTCAATCTAATTTTGACAAAGACGAAGTTTTCTTCGAGTGTGCGCTCTAATGTGATCGCGATAAGCCTTCTAGATGCCCTAGTCACGGCCCTAGCTCTTTATTTTGATGAGGTTGCACGTCGCGCCCATGCACGGAACAGCGGACTCAAAACCGCCTCTGTAGGGGCGAAGATGGCTGCTTTCGTTATTGCATGGTTTACGCGACAGATGGCTGGATCGCCGGCAAATACTATGCCGCGGTGGCTTTTGCGCGCCACTACGTTACAATTTCAGATTTCGAAGCACCAGAAAATTATTTTCTCGATTTTACGAACTTCTCGATTTAACGAGATAATTCTAGCGTCGTAATCACTTCGTTAAATCAAGTTTCAACTGTATTGATTTTTAAAGTGTCCGAGGAAACGCGTTGTCGTTGCAGTTACGTTTTTAAATAAAACGCTGTTTTATGCATCGAAGCATAAAACTAACTGAAACACCAATTCATTCCGTCAGACACTTTGAAAATTAATATCTCGAAATTGGTGCAGTACTGAAAATTCGCTGGTACTGAAAATTCGCTCCAAGTGCATACGCGCTGCGGACTCACCAGCTGTAATTAGTAGATATAAATTTGTGCAGTGATGTAGTTAATTTAACATGTAATTAGCGTAATTCATGTAATTAACATGAATTACTCAATTAGGCATTTTGATTTCTATTAGAAGCAATATTTCTGAACTTCGGTAAAGCATTCGACAAAGTAGCACACACACGCCTGTTACTAAAGCTTGCCCAGTTGAACCTGCACCATCACATTCTCGGATGGATTTCAGAATTTCTTACTAACTGTTCTGAGTTCGTCTCTATTAAACATAAACGTTCTAGCTCCCTCGCAGTAACATCGGGCGTCCCCCAAGGGTCTGTTCTCGCACCCCTTCTGTTCCTAACATATTTTAACGCCCTACCCAACCATATATCTTCTCATATCCGTATGTTTGTTGAAGATTTCGTCATCTATCACACAATTACCAACCTTTCTGATCAAAATGCGCTCCAAAATGACCTTAACCATGTACAGGAGAAGGGCAGCGGATTGGGCGAGTTGGTGTTCCATGGTAACAATAAAATTCAAACAGCGCTAGACGACAGGACCAGAAAGAGGAGGAGACAATGTTTAGCGCCGTGTTTGTCTCCTCCTCTTTCTGGTCCTGTCGTCTAGCGCTGTTTGAATTTTAATGTTACCGTGTACAGGAGTGGTGCGATCTTTGGCTAATGACACTTAATCCCACTAAATACAAACTCGTTTCATTTCAACACCAGCGTAATCCTTTGCTTTTTTCTTACGTAATCTCTAACACCACTGTTGAACAAGAGCAATCCTATAAGTACCTTGACGTCACCTTGCCCTGCGATCTTTCCTGACGCGCACATGTCACCAATGTCATACCATCAGCGAACGGGTCTCTCGGTTTTTTAAAGCGTCATTTGCCGTCACTCCCCGCAGGACATAAAACTTCTCGCGTATAAATCTCTAATCAGATCTGAACTAGAATATGTGGCGCCCATCTGGAGTCCGAACCAGGTATACTTAATCAACGAATTCGAATCCGTACAAAATCGTGCAGCTAGGTTCATTCATACTTCATACTCATATGACATAAGCATATCATCCCTCAAACGCGAAACTGGTATTCCAAATTTTTCTGTGCATCGCCGCATCGCCAGCCTCTCTCTGCTTCAGAAATTTTTTCACAGCTTCCTAAATCGTGAGCCCTACATCATCCCACCGACGCGCATATCCCACCGCACTAGCCATCCATATCAAATTGCACGCTTACGTGCTCGCACTACCACCTTTGCTGCCTCATTTTTTCTTCGTGCAGCAGTGGACTGGAATGGCCTTCCCCGAGACATTGCAGCAATCACGTGTCCATCAAGTTTTACAGAAAATGTCCCAGCGCACTGTTCCGCACAAAGACGTATTTGTGACCTTCATTTGTTAGTCCGCTCCTTATGTAATACACCCTAAACGGAGATCATTAAGGTAATAAACTGAAGTGAAGTGAATACGCTCGCCCTTTATACTTGAACCCATTCTGCTACCAAGCTTGGAGCGAGTCACTGTGATCGCGCAGCATCCGGTCGCATGCTCTCTTCAATTACAGCTTTCCGGCCTAGCGATCGAGTGCGTTATCAGATCCCTCTGACTTCTCATTTGTCGTCGTGGCTTTTCTTGCTTTGTGTCAAGCGGATAAACAACCGCGGCCGTACATTTCCACTCCGTGAATTTATATATGTTACCGCGTTATCAGGGGCATTTTCTCTTTCTGCAAAGTTGTTTGACTGCGTCATTCTGTTGCATTATTTCGACTGGATAAACCTCTCGATACTACTGAGTGTGCATGTTGCTAGATCTGGACGAATCTTGGGCAGTGACATTCACAGAGGGTGACAATTTTAGATGTTTTAATGAGTTCTTTTGGTTCATTCTGAGAACAGCACAATGAAAGAAATGAGAGGGTAAATGAGGACGATCACTGTCGTACAGCAAAGTTTAGCTGAGAACATTAGGTTAAAACACGAAACCAAAAGTTTGTTCCACGCTAGAAAGGCGAACTTTACACAAATGCTTGTACTACCGGTGGAGCGCGTTGATGCTATAGGGCCAGATTTCCCTCGCAATTCTACTGTAAAACTGTGTGGACGGAGATAAAGCCGCCTCCGCAACTCGTTTGGTAGAACATCGCATGTGCCACACGATGGTGTAGGTACGGCTCCCACCAGCGGCAAGCTGTCTTTCTTTTTCCACTTTCATCTGTCTGTTCTTGTTAGTACTACATATCACTGAACCGACGCAGCTTTACGTGCTTTTCCTGGCTTCGTGGAGTTGTTAGCAATAAAAAAAAAAAATCGAGCCACACGGTTTTCCATGTAATTCTTTTCGTTTATGAGTAAATGGAGACAATACAGACAAACACAGGCGCCCTGTGTCCCTAGACACGCCCCTTCTGATGGATATATTCCGCAGTTCCCCGAAATCCTTTCTCAATTGCTGAGGCTTGAAACCTTAATTGTTGTGAAAGGACGTGCCTATAGCTAGCCAGTTTAGACACCAGATAAAAATTTGTACGTTTTATTTTTATTGCGCACTGTTAATTCTACCCACATGGAAGGGAGGGGGCGGGGGGGGGAGCGCTGGGCTTCCTGAAGCGCGTTATTGAGAAATTCTCCTAACGCTTGCGCGCTGTAGCACGTACGACACAATTTCTGCTGTCGAGTCAACAGTGAAATGTTCTATTCCAAAATGCTCGTTCTATCTAAAACAATTATTCGCAGAATCTCCTGTGGGAGTTATCTAAATGATGCGTAAGCACTTGCTACTAATTGCCTGCTGTTTCGCTGCCGTACGTTGCTCTATTTGGTATAATTGCGAGAAATACCGCGAAAGAATCGTGAAACTGAGAAGCGTGGTTGCAACAGCCAAATGTTAACCGAGAACACCAGCATGAGACGACGGAGAAGAGGCGAATAGTAGCAATGTTCACTTATATTACAGATATCTCCCAGAGGATGTGAACGTGGGATGGAATGACGAGATAGATTTTGTAAATAATGCAAATATATACAACATTATGTACAGTCTCTTGTTTCGTTCTTGTTGTTGCATTTTTTCTTTATCTTCAAATTTGATGGTGCTTTTGGATCATGCCGCTGATTTGTGGAAGATGAGCATTGTCCGATGCGTGCTGTAGTACGCGAGGTAATTGAACAGTGTCATGTTTGGTAGTCCTCGTACGTAGACGTGGTCAATGACGCTGCCTCCTTTCAGAGCGAATCATTATCAACCGTGATAAAACGTACCCCAGCGGATGCTTCGTATGGCGTGGCCGCGCGGGCCCTATCTTGAAAGCGATCTGCGATGGGAACACAGTGTGCAGAGTGCTGATAACATCGTGTGCGCTGTGTTCTTGCCGCTTATCTATAGTTCGTGTTGAAGCGAGCGGCAGCACGAAACTGCACGAATTCGCTCGCTGCTGCGGGCCCTATCTTGAAAGCGTCTGACGCGACGGATGGACGGAGGGACGGGCGGACTAACGGGTTTTGTCGCTGGGTGGGCGTAGAAATGCTTGTACACTTAAAAACTTAAATTCTGGGATTTTACGTGTCAAAGTCGCGGTATGATTGCGAGGCACGCTGTAGTGGACTCCAGATTAATTTTGACCACCTGGGTTTCTTTAAGGTGCACCTGAATCTAAGTACACGAGCATTTTTGCATCCCGCCCCCGCAGAAATGCGACCGCTGTGGCTGGGAATCGAAACCGCCACCTCGTGCTTAGCAGTTCAACGCCACCGCCACCATAAGGCGCCACGGCAGGGAAAGTTATCGCTCTAGTATGGTAAAGCCTTTTGTGCATGCTTTTGTCCCAAACTTTGTACATGTCGGGCATACAAATTCTCAGTGCATCTGCAGTGATGGTGGACGCGCGGCTTTGAAGGAGATTTCAGTCAATATTCCATGCATCATTAAAACGTGAGAAATAGCTTCGACGCAGGAATCAGGCTGCACGGACTGGATTCCGTTGCTTTATGCGCACAGAGCATCTGAATATGAACGAGCCTACAATCCGTCTCCGACAGCGTTAATCTTTCATTTGACAAATACTTGCACGCGTGGCGCATGGCCAATTGGCCGCTACGGAGGGACGCATATTAACGCTAGCTCCGCATAAATCCCAGATATGAACTATATTAAACGGCACCTATACATTGCTGAAACACTGTTCTTTAGACCATGTGGCCGCTTTATTATAAATCCGATTTTCTCATTGGCTTGAACTTCTCCTAGTTCCGTTTCACACCTACAAAATTAAGTGTTACCATTAGACAAGACATAAACCCGAAAATGCTGCATCTTGCTTCCGCGTATGTCCATCACCCTCTAAAGTGGCTTTGAGTCAAAGGAGCCGGCTTTTGTGGCGATCCGGAAGGAGCTCGTGCGAACGTCGAGAAAGAAACGTAAGCGCCCCGATCCGGCCAACTCAGCCCTCCAGCAAGATCGCGGGGTCCAATCCGCGCGAGAAATCTCGCGCGCGGAGTCGCGATATATCTCTTCATTAGGGGGCGACAGCCAGACCGCGCCGACCGACCACCCGCCGTCGCTGGGGAGGCACGGTGCCGGGGTGACACCGGCTGCGGGGACTCCGGTTCGGGAGGCCTACTAAGAAATAGTTAGCATGCACATTTCGACCACTGCACGGCAAATAACCGTGGCCGGGAGGGAATGGGGTCGGGGTCTTTTCCAGACCGAATTTCCTCAATCGATTGCTGGGCGCCCTCCGAGACCGAGCCACGACACGCGCTTTCTTGTCCCTAAATGTGAACGCGCATTCACGCAGATTTGTGGAAGACCCACCGAAACGTGAAACCGAAACGTCGTTCTTTCATGCCCCTTTCCTGTGTTTGATCCTTCAGAGGCTCTCGTCGCTTCTGTTTACGTTAGGATGCTTTCTACTGCGTCACTGAAAATAACATAAACAGGCACTGGCCGGTTTCTTTGCATGAGAAAAAGATGTTTTTTTCAGAAGTGCTTGGGAGAAACTGCACGAAAGAAAGAAAGTGCAGCACGGAAGACGGAGCATAGGTATATAGTGGCAGGTCTTCGTTCATCAAACGCTTGTGTCTCCCTGCATCATCCATTGGGACTTGCAGTGACAAGAGCAGATGGAAAGCCTGACAGACAATGAAACTGGAGCCCGAGAAATGAAATGTGCTTTAGGGGGTTTGCAAACGGGGAAGAAGCGACGTCTATAGTCATCATAGCACTCACGCTAGCTGGGTGTCTCAAACTCCAAGAAAGGAATTAAAAATTATATTATGGGGTTTTACGTGCCAAAACCACAATCTGATTATGAGGCACGCCGTAGTTGGGGTCTCCGGATTAATTTTCACATCCTGGGGTTCTTTAATATTCACCTAAATCTAAATACACGTTTTTTTTTTTGCATTCCCCTCCCCCCCCCTCCCCCCCCCCCATCTAAATGCGGACGCCGTGGCCAAGGAAGGAATGGCTGCGCTTAGATGTACTTAAGTCGGCTCCATTGAGTTACGCAGCGTAAATGATTTGAATAAATCAACACAGCGCGCATGATATCATATGAAGAACGACGGTATAATTTCCTGTTGGTTCATGACTTGCAATGGTGCTAAAGAGTAGAAAAGTGGTCTTCTACTGCTTCCCTGTGCTAAAGAAATGTTACACTTTTATTCTTCTTTGAGCAGGCATAGAAGAACTATTTATACCCGGCACAGTGGTGATGCACGCCAGGACGTTCTTGTCTCGTTACATTTTTTTGTTGCTGGCTTTGTGCAAAAGTAAGGTTTTGCTCGGCACTATACATCCTGTCAATGCGCACATGCGCGGTGCTACTTTTAGATAATGAACTGTACTGTCAACGGAATGATTGGCCAACTTTAACGCGGGTCAGTTACTGCAGCTACTCAACTCATCGGTTAACTACAACTACCACACTACCTTTTTTTTTTCTCTTTTTGAACCTTTGTATTCCCTTACTACTTCCGCAGTGGAGGTTAGTAAACTGAATGCTCGTCTTTTGGCTAACTTCCCCGTCTTCCGCGTCTCAATTCTCCAGTTCTCTCTAATAAACTGACTCCAAACGATTGATTCACAATGTTGCTTCATACACGGAAAAGGTCCTTTGCGTATCTGTCTATCTATGCATGTGTGTAGTTTTGCGAGCGTTCTTGTGGATATCGATAGAGTATTGTAGGTGGCCTACAAAAACGCATATCGCGGAAGAACAACAACCACTACATATTGATATCTCAGGAAACGAGGCAGCTGATGCTCTTGCGACTCCAACAAAGAAATCTGACTACAGTGACGGTACCTTCGGCGACGCCAAGTCGACCACACCCCGCAGCGTCTCCCCACCCCCAATGCTCACATTCAAATGATCCGCGTTGCCAGGAGATCGTATGCTATATACCACTCTCTGACCGTGCTTTAAACCACCGCGCAAGGTCCCTTTTGCGCAATTAAGTTGCGCATCGGCGGTGCTATTAGAGCATTTTAGCATAGCGTCACCGGTCTGCTGTTACCGAAGCCGCCTGCCGCTGACTGTGCGTGCGACTTATGTGGCACGTCGCCTGCGCCGGCAAGGTCGTCACGATGTTATCTGTAGAGGTCATCGCAAATATAGGGGACTTCCACTAGCATTTTAATTGTCGTAATTCCTGTCGCATCATGTTGGTCATCATGTTTTGCTTCCGTCGTCGTGAGGGTAAATGCAAGTCATTCACGTCACCATTATAACCCTTTATGTGTAGGAGAGTTACGCATGCTTGCTACCCCATTGGTCGTATACTTTAAAGAAAACAGGTTTACACGCACACCATCAAGAAAGGAAAAGTGTATATATATATATATATATATATATATATATATATATATATATATATATATATATATATAGATGGTTAAGCGTTATCATCAACCCGAATTAACGAAAGAACTTGGCCAAACTCGATTTAACGAAGCTTTTCCTGAAGCAATGGATTAAAAAACGGTGATTTCATTATAATGTTGACACAGACGGGTTCTTCTTCGAGCGTGCACTCTAAAGCAATCGCGTTAACATATGTGGGCGCCATGGTCACATCCTTAGCTTTATTTTGACGAGGCTGCACGGCGCACTCATGCATGGAACAGCCAACCCAACACCACCTCGGTAGGGGCGGCGGTGGTTTTTCATGGTTTATGCGACAGATGACTGGATTCTCGGTTCTACGATCCTTTTCTTTATTTTACGAACTTCACAATTTAACGAAATCATTCGACTGTGGTCATCACTTCGTGAAATCAAGTTTCAACGGGCAACATATATAGGGGACATTATCTGCAGTTCTTAATTGAATTAAAGACAGGCAAAAAATAAAGTCGCAGTTTCTTCCGAAAGGCGAAACATCGATTGCGATAATAAATTACCGAACAGCTAGCTGTAGGAAGGGTAGTAGTTTCATCGGCAGTATAAATTTGTAAACATAGGCATACTAACTAAATTAACAAGCATGGTGTGAAGCGCGCACAACCAAACGGGAACGCATCTCACTCGGTGACCGCGGAAACTCGCTGTCAGAACGTCGAACTGAGGAAGTGTGGCAACGAGCATCGAGCGAATTGACCTTCGTGCTGCGTCTCACATCAACGTGAACTAAGCCGCGGAAACACAGCACGCGGCACACTTCGTCCCCGTCGCAGATGGCTTTCAAGGTACAGCGGCCCGGGTGGGCGCGCGCGGCCGCCCAGGCCATGAAGAGTATACCCCCCCCCCTCGCTACCCTTCCCCTGGAGCTCCGTGCGCGACGGAAGACGGCGCGCTTCCTCCCCGCTTTCTTCGCTTGCGTGCGCGAGATTGAACCGCGATCGCCGGCTCACCCTCGCAAGCTTCACTAGCACATTCAGCAAACGGAGCGCGGTGGTGATTTTGTCGCCCTTGGATTTTCTAGGGAACCTCGCGGAGACGGCGACGGCAGAAATGCGCCTGGAGTGTCCATATAATTGCTATTGCAATAGGAAAGTGAAGTGAAAGTGGATGAAAGAAAGCACAAGCCGCAGGTGGGATACGAACTCACGTATTCGCATTACACGTGCGATGCTCTTATTGAGCTACTGCGGCGTCGTTTTCCCATCCACTTCCCAACAAGAAGTACATATATATATATATATATATATATATATATATATATATATATATATATATATATATATATATATGTGTGTGTGTGTGTGTGTGTGTGTGTGTGTGTGTGTGTGTGTGTGTGTGTGTGTGTGTGTGTGTGTGTGTGTGTGTGTGTGTGCGTGTGTGTGTGCACGAAGGGGCGGTCCTCCGGCCGATACGTCAGTAATAACGTCTGGCATAACGCTCGTCTTTCTTCTTATTGCATATATATATATATATATATATATATATATATATGACTTGAGTGAATGTACGGTGATGGTATTTATGACGCCGTACTTTCATTGTTTATTTTTTACCATGCTTCACCCTTACACAGCAAACTTAAACATTGTGCTCTGGGGGATAACAATCGCATTCTTGATGAAGGCCCTAACCCGGCCGAAACGTCGAAATTCAATGTTTGCTTTTGATTTTCAAGGTGCGTCTGCAGTTCGTTCGATACACATATACATTTGTGTGTGTGCGCGTGTGTGTTTGTTTGTAACGAGCCCAGGTCACTGTGGAATATAAATTGTGTCAAGCACTGAGATGGATATATTGTATTACTTTATTGCAAAACTAGATGCGTTAATTGGGCTATGGCTATAGGAATCCTGCCCCACGCATACCTTGAACAATGAAGCGACACAGTTACAGGCAGAAAAGACGCGCACTAGAGAAAGAGGAGGAGGAAAAACATCATTTAACGGAAGAAAGATCTGGCTTGTGGGCGGGGTCCCTAGTCCAGGACTCCGTTGGACTCCGTTGGCCCTTTCTGTCAGCCACAGCTGATTATTAGGGATAGAGCTGGCAAGTTCGCTCTCCCACTGCTTGTTGGTTGGACTGCGTATTGGATCCAAGTCGGGGTTATTAGAATCTATTCTTGGGTTTTACGTGCCAAAACCACGCTTTGATTATGAGGCAGGCCGTAGTGGGCGACTCCGGTTTAATTTTGACCGCCAGGGGATCTTTAATGTGCCCCAATTCACGGGACACGGGCGTTTTTGCAATTCGCCCTCATCGGAATGCGGCCGCCGCGCCCGGGATTTGCTTCCGCGACCTCGTGCCTAAATGGACACTAAAGAGAATAATGATTTCTTCTGCATCAGTAAATTACCTTTCTGCGACACTAAAAACACTGCTCTTATTACAATAAGACACTTGGCAAGCAAGAAAAAGCGAAAGAACGAAAGACGTGTGGCGACGCCTCCTTGAAGTTCCCGCACCGGTCGCTGTGACGTCATGAATTTTGATGGCAGCTTCTAGGGCCTACTTACTTATATAGCGGTACAGATTTACTACATTGTGTTCTAAAGGAATCAACCATTAAGCATAGCAAGTTTCGGGAACCTTTACTCAGCTGGCGCGGCCCAAATGCGAAAACATACTTTGGAATCTCTGATGTCACACTGACGTAACGGCATCGGGTTTCGGCGCGAAATTCACACACTGATACTTCGACCTGCATTTTCTCATCTGATAATCAAACTATTATTTTGAACTGACTGCCTGCAGGGTTCTCAACCAATGCTTTATTAGACTAAACTGATTTAGTGTTTTGCTTTAATGTCCCTTTAACATCGCAAACACCATAGCCGCTAAGCCACCGCGGCGGGTAAATCGGTCATTAGACGCAGGCACAATTAAATCTATGGGTGCCGGTCGAAGGACCACTTGTTTCTGTCCCTAATTGTGGTTTGGTTTCCGTATTTTTGCTTGTGTAGATCGAGTATTCTACATTTACTTTAAACATATACAAGCAAGGTCTGACTTCAACAAAGAGCGCCGAAAGTTTGGACATATTTTGACCCCCCCCCCCCTTGATATTGAGACAACGGCAGCCAGTGAAAACTCAGTGAACGAAGCGAAGAAATATACCTGCTATTAGGTATAGCTACCGTCTGTTTCGTGTTATCAAAACCAATCACTTCAAGACTCGTCGTTTGAATGGCCCCGCAAGTCATTCGGGCGTGCTTTTCGTGCGAGAAAGCATATTTAGCGTCAGCAAACAAGGACGTAAGGGAGACGACAACACAATGCGCTAACTTCAACGACTTGATTTTCAGGAAGTACACCTATATAAATCATGCACAGTGGCGCCACCTTACCCAAATCTTATCCATCCAAAAAAGCCGTCTCCTTATCCAACAGGTCGGTTGAAGGGGCACTAACACACGCGTCTCTATTCCGCCAGATAGCCTGCGCTTCAATGATCTCTCGCACGTCTTTATCTTTGTGCTTTGCAAGAACCCGACAGGATTCATAGACCGGCGCACAGCCACATTCTTGACAGTGGGTTGACAGATGACCGTTTTGCTTATTTTTCACAGTTTGGCAATGTTCCCGTAATCGGTCATTAAGACATCTCCCTGTCTGTCCGATGTATTTCTTCCCACAGGACAGCGGAAGCTCATATACAACACTTTCTGCGCATCCCACTGGCGCTTTCCGATGATTCGTGGAGCACCCGGCAACTGGCTTACGGTACGGGTCTGTCAATCGACATATTTTTGCCAGCTTTTCTGGTGCGGAAAAGACCACTTTTGTGTCCACCCGGCTAGCCATTTTCTTAAGTTTATGTGCCGTTCTATGCAGGTAGGGCACTACCGCTACCTTCCTTCTACGTTCCGTCCCTTGATTTGCCGTGTCCTGAATTGTGCTATCCGACCTGCACCTTTTTAGCAGCCCCTCGACGACCGAAACTTGCACTGATTCCGGAAACCCTGCTGCTGATAGCCTTCCCGATTGATCCATAAGGCTCGTATAGATCTTGTGGTGGCAAGACTTCTTTAGAGCATTTCAAAAGCATAAGTTGGCAATGCTCCTCTTGACGAGCTTCGAGTGGGCTGACCTATATGATAACAGGGGCTTATTAGCTCTAGGTTTATACTCCGAACACGTGTGCCGTTCCATGAACTCGAGCTGAATGTCTAGGAAGCGCAGCACGTTATTGGAGGGCTCTTCAATCGTGAGAGTAAGTGGGCTAAGGCCTGCAGAAAATACTTCGTAAAGCTTGCCTACCGTAAAACGTGCGTCAGGTTGAAAAAGAACGAGATAGTCGTCAACGTATCTGACAACTTTAACCACCCTGTGCTCCGACAAGGTACGGGACAGGATTATGTTATGGTGAGCTAGAAAGATGTCACTTAGTATGGGCGCCAAACATGAACCGATGCAAACCCCTTGCTTTTGAATGAATATGTCGTCGTTCCATGCTGCATATGTAGAGTGAAGGTAGCAACTAAGCATGTCTAAAAAGCCTTGAACGGACAAACCGGCTGAATTTTGGAACGGTACCACGCCATACTCGTCTATGCACTCTTCTACACAAGTTATTAGTTTCTTTTGAGGCAAGGAGTAGTACAAGTCCTTTATGTCAAAGGAGCAAGCTGATAAGCTTTTGTCAGAATTTTCTTTCAGGAAATCTACGATTTTTGCAGAGCCCCTAACCAAAAATGGGTCGTCAATATTAAGAATTCGCAGCTTATCTTGCAAGAAAAGAGCGAACTTTTTCTGCCAAGACCCTGTTTCTGAAACTATTACCCTTAATGGGTAATCGGGTTTGTGCGTCTTCGCACTAAACATAATATGAAGGCAACCAGACTTTGCGTTGTCAATTTCACGAACCAACTGACTAAGGTCTGCCTTCTTACAAAGACGCTTCGCTTCTAGCTTGATTTTTCGGAGAGACACATTACTACACTGGTCAAACACAGAGGCAATCGCAGAGCAGGCTTTCGTATTAAAATCACCTTCCTTGAGGACAACAAAGCCACCTTCCTTGTCCGCTTGCAAAACACACAGACCATTCTGCCTCAAAAACGAAGTTGCGCGCTTAACCTGTGCTTGCTTCAATGAGCAAAAACAAATGCTCCCTGCACAGTAGGCGCAATTTGCAAAGCCATGCCTTTCCCGCTTAAAAAAATAAAACTTTGAAAGGAGGTATCGTCGAAGACTAGTCTTCAGTGCGGTTCGTATTTCCCCGTCTAACGATGCGAAGTTTGCGCTTTCATTCTTAAAACGGTTGCACTCTTTGGGGTGTATATTTGTCCCACAACGATAATCGCCATCTGCCTTGCTTGCGTTTCCTTTTATTGAAAACTCGGCGCTCGCTACTTCCCTGTCGTGAATGCTGTGTCACACTAATGACGCACATGCCATTCGTGACTGGGAAGTACCGCGCTCGCAGCGTTAAAAAAGGAAATGCGGGCAAGACAGATGGCGATTATCGTTGTGGGACAAGATAAGCCCCAAAGGGTATAAATTTTTCCAAGAGTGTTGTTGACTCGGCAACATAATTAAAAAGAATTATGAAGTTTTCCGTGCCAAACACACTTTCTGATTATGAGGCACATCGTAGTGGAGGACTCCGGAAATTTCGACCACCTGGGGTTCTTTAAGGCGCACCTAAATCTAAGTACACGGGTGTTTTCGCCCCCATCGAAATGCGGCCGCCGTGGCCGAGATACGATCCCGCGACCTCGTGCACAGCTGCCCAAAACCATAGCCACTGAGTAACCACAGCGGGTAACATAATTTTTAAATGACAGCAGCAATGAAAACACGGAAGCTTGTGTCGAGTTGCCTAATTTCTCGATCCGACGCCTACGTTACTTTAACAATGTCTCAAACATCTGTACACGCACAGGAGCGCGTGCTGTTTGGGTCATATTATTCGACTAATATCATGTGCAGGTTTGTTTTTTTCCCCTGTCATGGATTGCCTTTGTTCATTAGCATTTTCTGGCCCTACGTGCAACTTATTACGCGCAATCCTTGCCGTCGTGGGCAGTCGATTTTAGATCGACCTTCGGCATTACCTTTACCAGCACCCTAATCTCTTACTTTTTGAGCACCGTGTGTGCAAATGTCCTTATTCATTACTGTGAAATATTGTGAAGCACTGCACATTACTGTACAGTACTGTACAAGTACTACACAAAGCACGCGATGGTGCCAGCGCCAGTTCAAGGCGCACTGGGCCAGCTTGCTTGCGCAGAAGAGCTGATCGAACCCATCAGTCAATCATGAGGAGGCTTGTGAATGCTCCCAGCCTGGAAGCCATGGCTTCGAGAGCCTGAATAACGCAGTAGGGAAAGGAACCATGTGCTTGCTTCAATGAGCAAAAACAAATGCTCCCTGCACAATAGGCGCAATTTGCGAAGCCATGCCTTTCCCGCATAGCATGGTCATTATTTGGACTAAGAAACACTCAATCAAATATGTATAATATTTTTTGCGGTTAACAAAGTTAAGGGACTATATAAGATCAAGGCGTATATTTTTTATACTGCAGATTTTATTCACTCTGAGCACTTATAATAAAAATAACAAATTATTACTTTCATTCGGGTTCATTGAGGTGCTTCTTTGAAGTTTCTCACATGATTTCTCAAAAACTCTCTGAGCAAGTGTTTCTGCCTTACTTCCATTCAAGACACCAACGATCATAATACAATTTTAAGTATCACGATATAGACTGCGACTAATTCGTCTTGAAACAAAACTTTAAAGCATAAAAAAAACATAGAAGTGAACTCATTTCTATAGGTAAGGAAAGAGTTCAACTTCCTGCTTCTTTTTTTTCCCCCTAACTCAAATTCCGACAAGTTTCTTTCCCTCTCCTTTTTTTTCCCATACAGCTTTTTTTCACTTATCTCTCAATTTTTTTTATCACTTTATGGACCTTTTGCCGGTTCGAAGCGGCAGACAGGATTAAACTCTGCTCTGCACTTCCTCTCCCTTATTGTCTTTGTGTTCCCTGCCTACACCCGAATAGCAATCTGACACCCACACCACGCTTAAGTATCTCTCTCGTTTACTGTATAAAGCGGTTCACTATATATGCGAAAGATGGCAGCTGATATTCACTAGATATTTTTATATGTAATGACTCTTCAAGATTATCAATAATACATAAAATGATTTATGCATACATAACCCTCTTCTGCTGATTATTCTGCACTTTTTTGATGCTGTTTGCTTGAAATGATGTCATAAAAAATGTATCGGCTAAACGCCCTCAGCATATCTCAAACTGCTTATGCAGCCCGGCGAATGTAAAGCCGCTTTCGTATGCTGCATTTAATGAACCAAAACAGGGTAGGAATCCCTTCAAACAAGATAGAACGACAAATTGCCAGGATTTACTATCAGCAACTGTCTGAAAGCCTCCGGCGCGTTTCCCGCATTGGCTTTGAACAGGGCGTTTTGCAATCGAAAGACAACGGACCGGGCGGCAACAGCTTCGAAGAAAAGTGCGCTGCTGCGAAAAATTGGCACGTCGATTTTTTTTTTTTTTCGAATAAAAGGCAACCTGAGAGCACGGTCTGAGGCGACTCATCGTGCACGGCTGCAGGCCTGACTCAACGGCAAACGGAACAAAGAGCCGTCATATTTCCAGCGCGGTGGTGCTTGCTCACAATCGACCCAAGCTTTGCTTCTCGCGCGGCATCGTCACAGCAAGTTCGGCCCACAACAAAACAGCCCGACAACACTGACAACATCCGCCACCACGTGGTCGGTCGGCCGCTCCTCGCGATTTCAGCGTTGCGTCCCGGAGCCACCCGCTCTGGCTGCGACTCCGCCGCCGCCAGGGTAGCGTCAGAGTCGCGGCCGCGCAGCCAATCAGAGCGGGCGCCGGGCGCGAGTCTCGCGCGACGTGCGCCCCCCCGGCAGCAGCCGCCAGAAGGCGGCCAGATTGAACGCGGTGCGTCGGCCCGTAGCGGGGTGCCGGGACAACGCCGCCACGGTTCTCGAGCGACGCCGACCCGCTCTTCTTCCGGCGGCCGCGCAGTCGCTGGCGGCCTCGTGACGCGTGTCTTCGACGGCATGTGCGCGTGATGCACGGCGACGCCCGCAAAGCGCGGCCCACGAGGGACGACGACGACCCACCGCGGCTCCGCAATACTGCGTGGCACTGAACGGATTTGTGCGTCTCAGCTACGACCATGTGCGACCCGAGGACGGTGATCGAAGGATCGCTCAAGTACCGCGACGGCCGAAAGGTAAGCTGCCACAACCTTACATCTCTCTCTGTCTTGACCGCAAGCTCGGCGAGTGACCGCGTAACAGGAGAGCGGCGTGTTGGTATACATGCGGGATCCTGATAGGGAGGTCCACTTTTTTGCCAGTTACTATAGCACACATATTCACTAAAAACCAAGACGCCCTTAAATTTGCCTTTCATGCTTGGCATCAGAGGTAAACTTTCGTGCTAAGTTGGCAGGCTTGCGGAGCAGAAAACGACGCACGCTCTGTTACCGTAAAATCAGTATTTCTTTTATTTATGGTCACTTTTCTTGCACGGAATTGTGAATTCGCCCCAGGTAGAGTGCGAATAATGTCTGATGAAATATAGTCATATGATGATGACGATGATCAGTCCAAGAGAGAGAGAGACAGGCGTTTTTTTTTCTACATGGACAAATCAACGTGTGCTTTATATTTTGCGTCGTCATCATCATCATCTTATGAGAGAAAAGAAGATATGCGCAGCAGACACTAAACACAGCCTGCTCTCATTATTATTATTATTATTATTATTATTATTATTATTATTATTATTATTATTATTATTATTATTATTTAGTTAGCCTCCTCGAACTGAAACAGCTCGTGGCAACTTTGAGCCAATGTTGTCCCGGTGCAGGGCATGCAAGTAAAGCTGGAATCTTGTCGATAAACATCATTACAGCTTTCTCGAGCCGTCACGTGATCATTTATCCGCGGTTCCTTCCGCAGTGATGCAATGCGCACGTGAAGAACGCTGCATGACTTCGTCGCATGCTCTCTGCAGCAAATGACCGCAAAATCTGTCGTTATCAGCCTCCTTCCTTCGTGTCGCATACTATAGAAAATGCGTCAATTCGCGATATCATACACACAGCAGGCGCTTCCGGACTCGCGCGACAAGCCTTAGACTGCGTACTCGACTCTTGAGCCTACGCAAATCAGCCGTTTGTGACGCGAACTGAAAACGCCGACTGCTTCTGTCATTCCGTTTGAGGCCGCGATGATGAGTCGGTGTCACGTGGCTGTGAGTTTCCGGACAAAAATGACAATTTGTCAGCCCTCATCAGCGCAATTTAGGGTGCTTAAGGTTTTCTCATCTTGGTCTAAACTTGCATCATCATAAAATTTGATACTAATATTACTAAAATTTCTTAGTAATGTAGCTATTACGCACGCAAGCATACGCAAGGATACTTGAGTAAAAAAAAAAAAAGGCAGGCGCAAACGCTCGAACTCTCAGGAATCATTTCTGAGATCGTCGGTGGAAATGGCTGTGTACACAGTGCCCTGTTTCGTAAAGCGCCTGTGAAATGTTGCTTATGTGAAGCGCACAGCCGTGTAATGAAGTGTGACAATAAAAAAACGAAAACACGGGGAGCGCGTTTTAAAGAATACGTTTGTGATAACCCACGCGGCCGATTCACGCTGTCGTGCATGGACTTCCGATATGTTTCACAAAGAGTGCGACCTCCATTCTGCGGGGAGCGACATCTTCAATTAGCACATTTTGACAACTCGCTGTGACAACATCGTCTGACGGTTACAACGCTCTTCCCCCTTCGCACATCACAGTATTTGCTTATCTATTTCTTTTTCTCCTATCACTTCCCCCATTACTGTCGAATTGAACACACCATCTGGTTAGCATCCTGCATTTGCTTTTCGTTTTCTTCATTATTTAGTCGAGTTGGAACAGTGGGCGTCCACCTTGCCCAGACATCTAAAGGCTGCTTACGCAGTTACCCCTGCCTAAGCGGTAAGATGCAGGATTGTGCGAAAAGCCTCCCCAGTAGGATAGCCGACCGTATTTTCCCTTCTGGTTAACTTCCCTGCCTTTCCCCTTTCTTCGGTCTCTCTCTCTCTCTTTTTCTGTGCGAAAAGTAAATATAGAAACCAAGTCGCATAATCCTCTAAAAATGAACGGCTGCTTCACAGTTAACACGAAGACATTCGCATCTTGGTATTTACAACGCATTTTTGTGGACATTAGGGGGAAGTCTGCCAGCTCCGCCACGCCATATGAAAGGTCATCGCGTGGCGCTTCATGACCTTTCATATTGGAAATCTCCACAGTGAGGTAATAAGCGCTTACGTATGTCACCCTGCGTTAACAGTCGGCGAGCTGAGCCGACCCGCGGCGCAAAGAACAACGATACGCCGCGCGCCGGAATCGAACCAGCGAACTCGTGTCACAGCCGTCTCGGGTCGTCAAACAGTTCGTGCACGGCGCAAACGAAGACAGCGGCTCACGGTCGGGCCGGCATCGTTAATTTTTTTCCTGTATTTTTGTAAATGTGCAAAGGGCGATCTTAGCCCAAGTTGTCAATCGTTGAGAAATTCGCTACTGCGGAGATCAGAAAGCGCCATTTTTTAATCCTGTAAAATCGCTCAAACATTCAAATAATTCATAGGGTAGTCTCTTCGCAAATAATTTTTCTCTGCGCCATAGATGCATCGGAATGTTGACAGCTTAAACACTTCCATACTTCAATCTTCGTATGCAATATGGAAAAGATTCTTGAACGAAATAAAACAGAAAGGGGCCGTACACCGCGTATGCGTCCCTAGGCACGTGACATCTGCTTCTTCGGGATGTTTCCGCTTCGTTGCCCTTGATCTCAGTTGCTTGCGAAAGGAGAAGCTCTCCCATATGAAGTGCCCTTAACTTAGTTTATGGCCGCTAGGAGCGCCGGTTGTCTGTGCCCCTTTTTCCTGCATTTGGTTAGGAAGTTCTCGTCATTGCCTTGCACAACTCTGAACACGGTTTATTAAAAGAAGAAATGCTTAATTTAGGAATACCTAAGCAGTGTGGTGGCTATCTGATGAATATTCGGAGCATGCGAGAATTCTACGAGTGACCAAAGCGTGCGGAGCATTATCAGAATTAATTTTAACGAGGCAGTATTGTAGTAAACTTGGCATCTCTGTCTGTACCGTCGTGGTTGGGTATGAAGTACGTGTCTTCTGTAGCGACGGTGGTACAATGAAAGCACTTTTCTTTTTCTTTGGATAAAATGGTCTGGACTGATTTGACGCCACTGGTATACCAATTAATGTTGTCATTATTTTTTTTTTCCTGGAGGGAACATATACCTGCAGCCTCCGTAAATAGCCCACTGAAAGCTTGTTGCCAAATACCACTTACAAGCAAAATTTCAGTGTGGAGAAAGCCACGGTTTAGCCGCAAATATTTGGCTCCCTCAGTGACTCAAAGTATACTCGACGTAACTTTCAGTGCTTCATATCCACAATTTGCCAGATATCGCACTGTTGTGCTTCAATTACATGTTTGATAACATGCGCTTGTTGCCCTGTATGTAAAACCAGTTCGAAAAATATTTGAAGTTGCAGACGGTGACTATTAGATTGGAGCACGGAATCGAATATGATCGTATTCGATTCATTATTTGAAAGCCTATAACTTTCACGCAACCCTAGTAAAATGTGATTGACAATCCAAAGAGAATCAGAGGAGCCGTTAAGCCTATTGCATGAGTTGTATCTCGGCTTGTCCCCGCAATTTTTGGCTTTGTGCAAAATTACGATCATACGATGGCAGTACGTGTGTTGGCAGCACTCTAGCCAACATCATAGCCAACATCGCTTTTAGCAAACTTATGCACATGTACTCCATCACACTTAAAATTTTTTCCTGTTTTCGTTACTCTGACTTTTTTCTGCGACAGTTTCAACGCTGCGCATTAGCAGCAATCGGCTCTTGCTCATTTTCAACTTTTGTTATCGTAGCGTTCACAGTTCTATCTGCATAAATATCTCGTTATGAGTGCTCCACATCCGACACAGCTTTAATACGATTCTTCGATTCAGAAGAAACGGGGCTGCTTACTGCTGAGTTAGTTAGTTAGCTAACTAGTTAGTTAGTTAGTTAGTTAGTTAGTTAGTTAGTTAGTTAGTTAGTTAGTTAGTTAGTTAGTTAGTTAGTTAGTTAGTTAGTTAGTTAGTTAGTTAGAGTAAAACCTCGCATGCCACGGAACTGAGTTCTCAAGCAGATATTAATAAACATTGGCATTTGTACGCAATGAGGGGTCAGTGATAAATTACATTCGTGCCTGAAACAATTTAGCGGCGTCCTCTCGCATATAGCAATATTGGACTATGGGACTCCAAGCCTGCTTCTAATATTTAAAACAAATCAGTTATTATACTGCTCTTAAAGCCGGTCTCTCACACGTATTTCCCTTTATCAGAACCGTGTCGTATTCTTATTACCACAGACACGGGCGCTTCCTGCTCCTACCTTTTCTTTTAAATTTTCTTTAAAAGAGAGCGCGCTAGTATCGACGTCAGCCTGTCTAAACGCGAATTTATAGCGCCATTGGCATTTCAAATCCAGAAAACAGCACTTACGAGACCTATATTTATTATACTATAAGCTATTGGCGGAAGTCCAGTTTGCAGCCATAAAACGGAACATTTGCGTAGAAGCATTACCATCTTATAGAAAAAGAGCTCTGTCTCGTCCAGCCGATGGGGTACTCGAATAAGAGAAGGTAAAGCAAAGGTCTCCACCGCTGCTGAGCTATCTACGGGGAGGGAATTTTCGCTCTTCCTTTTTCTTTAATATGTCTCCGTGGAAACAAGCGCGTAGCCTATAGCCGTGCAACGGCGGGTATGCCGCGGTGCTGCATCGGCTGGACGAACTGCCACTCTCTTCGCGTCGGTTTCGCTGTCCCATGGGCGCTGCCGATGATAGCGGAGAGGCAACCTCTGCAGCGCGCCATCTGCATACGCCCATAATTGAATATGACGGTTTGCCGCATCCTTTGCTGCGAGTTTGTTACTCGTGGCGGCGGCCTCGCGCTCCGCACGTTCTCCCCTGGTGAGAATCGCCGAAGACGGTGGCTCGTCCATCAAAGTCTGGCCGCTTCCCTCGGCGCATGGGATGCAGCTTCTCTTTTGCTCGCATTGCGGCCATCAAGGAAAAGCAGATGTGCCATCGCTAACCGCTCGGCCCACGCTCGCGGAGGGAAGTTTTCTGCATACAAATTTATTCCGCACTTTCGGACCGGAGAGATTGCGCACTAACGGTCCTGTGAAAACGTTCCTTTAAACCTGACGCGGAACGAGAAAGAAATCGCGGGCGCTTGGGTTTCGTGGATTCAGTATGTCACTTGCATTTTTACGGCGCCTTCCACACACACACGCACACGCACACGCACACGCACACGCACACACACACACACACACACACACACACACACACACACACACGCACACGCGCACACGCGCACACACACACACACACACACACACACACACACACACACACACACACACACACACGCACGCACAGTAAGTTGGTCAAAGTTCGTAACTGCTAGCAAAAAGTTAGCTACAACAGCTAAGTAACACGGATACATGGAGATTATGTAAGTGAATGCGACTACCGCGTTCCATGCTTTCTCTGATGGTTATCTTAGAGCAACATTTAGATAAACTGTAATGTATTTCACAATGTTTAATTCACTGTTTTGTGTTACCTAGTGACGTACATATAGGCAGACATTAGGTTACAGAAATTTAGGCGCACATTGTTGTGTATTTATTCGAACAGATAGGCGTTCACCGATAAGAACTATGCACCTAAATGTGCGACTATATATACGCATGAAGTAGTATATACGCAAAGCACATTTTGCGCAGTGGTCAGTTTGTCGTGCCATGCATTCGTCTGGTCTAATGATCTGCCGTTTAACCAACTTAATATGACCATGACGTGCTACTAATTGATGATGTAATGGTCATCACGCGAAAACCTAGTTCTCGTTTATCATAATTGGATCTCTTTAGAACAGAAGTGGCCTAATAATGGTCATTCAGACAACGCTTATAGGCCGGATGCTGATCCTGATAATGCAGCGGTGTTAGTAATGGTAGCAGCGTTCTTGAGTTAGTATTCGAGCTTCATTGCTAATAGTTTTTGCCTTTTCTACTTCGTAAATATTACTAACACTACCATAGTAACTGCAGTTACTAACAGTTAAATAACATACATGACAAGCCGTTCGTAATTGTAATTAGTGGCTACAAGGAGCTTTCTTCTAATGGAGTAGACGTAAACATATAGAGAAGGCGGAAGTGACAGCGCGCTTCACCCCAAACTCTGATGTCGCGCATCTAAACTGACACCACAATTATTTTCCAAGGTTTATTTCTTAAAATATTTTTGGTCGCAGTCATGGTGCCGAAGAATAATTTTAACTAGTAGCCTAAGCGCCCTGAATAAAAGGTCAGACACAGATGAACCTTTGTTAGAAAAAGCGACGATGTTTGATATGCGTATAAGTTTTCCAAAATACGCCTCCCGTAATCCCGCTGTTTGTCAAAAGAGATTCGGACTTATGGATTTTGTGCTTTGACGGCTTCCGGTAATTTGTCATAAAGAGTCCAGTATATATACGCCGAAGACTTCTCAGCCCTACTAGCTTGCATAATTACTTTATAAATGACATGAGCCTGTTTAGACGCCTGCATAGATATTTCACTTTCACAAAAATGACAAGCGCACTTACACCATTCTGTGCAGTCACTGCTTCTGTTTCACGTGGGACTAACAATTTCTGTCAATTTCTATTTCAGTGGAAGAGCCGCTGGTGCGTCGTCTCCAAGCTTTCGCCTGTGGCAGGTGATGTTGGCTGCTACTATTTTTTTTTTTCACGCACGCTCATTGCCTTGCGAGAGCGAGAAAAAGAAAACGCTTTTTTTTTTCGCTCTCGCATGACTACGGAACACCTTCTGAGTTTAGCAAGTCGAGGTGTTTTATCCACACGACCTTGACTTTCGTCAGCAGCAGGAAAGAAAACGTGACTGTGCCAGAAAATTTTGAATCACCAAGAAAAGGGACGAAAAGAAGGAAAAGAAAAAGAAGGGCGACAGAAGATAGGGGAGAGGTATTTCGGCTTAAGCACTTGACAGACCTTTGGCAGATTCACGCAGTCCGACGCTCTGAAACAAGTGAGCTAGGGAATGAAGCTCACGTGGAATATGTGATGTTTGTGTCGAATGTGCGGCGGGAAGACCCCCTACTGCATCTCTGCGCATTGTTAGCTTCTTCTGCATATTTAACCTATGCGTATAGCCACCATCTTGATACCTCCATTCCAGCTGCCAAGACAGAGCTGGTTAAACATTAAAAATGATCGCATTGCTGTAGACTGTTACTGTTATTGCTCGGATAAAAGAACAGAAGTCGTGGAAAACCTTCTACATGGCTGGTCGTGTTTTTTGCGTCCTTTATTTCTTCTGAGCCAGCAACTAGAGACAGAATCTGTCACTGATGTGTTTGGTGCTTTGACTGCGGTGTGTGCCATGCGACGCAGCTGTATCGCTGTATGTCTGTTTAAAATAGTCGAATACACCCTCGTTTTGGAAACAGGACTCTGCTAGTTATTGTTGTGAAGGCTGTACGCGTGGCACATTTTGCGGTACGTGGCAGCAGAAGTGGGAAATTTCCCGTGTGTCGGTGAAACGGGGCATTCTGAAAGCCCGGTTACGTACTGAAAGCTATATTTTCTTCTCAACAAAGCTAAACCCTCTCACAACTAAGCCTTGCCAGTTGTCTGAACTCCCTCAAAACATGTCAGTTGCCTGTACTGAACGTACAGCACCACATACTGAGGACATATATTTTGATTACAAACAACTTCCAGAGTACTAGGTCCTTGGCACCACGTTTACAAAGTATTTTGCATTGAAGTTGTCGCGCTGATAATCCACAATGCATTTGTGGCCACGCGGATGAAGACATACATATGATATGATACTGAAAGACGCCATCTGACACGCCCTTTGATGGCAATACATCACAGGCCCATAAGAACTAAAAAAGATTCTAGGCCCATGGCCAACAGATAGATTACAAAGGCGAGCACTATAGTAGCCCTCCAAATATTTCTAGTATTTAGTCTATGACAACTGATTTTGCGCTCTAGGGTGTTATATGGCATCTGTTGTGATTTGACTTTATTGTATGCGTGTTAGCTTTCCATTCTAATGTGTTCTTAGCTGTGCCTTCTACATTTATGTGAAATTACATCATGATACAATTTGTTGATACGTGTGGTGAATTGTTCAAGTCACCTGACTGTCTGAATTTTTCGTTAGTGTTACCTTTCTTTTATTCAGTGCCCGCTTGTTATGTCATATTTATTATATGCTTGTTCTATGAGATAAGGAGTAGCTGGTGCCGCCTAAAGGTGCCAACATCTTCTAAATATTATTTATTTAACAAAAATAACTTCCAGAATCCAAAAGTTTAAAATACGCTTCTTCAACGTAAGTCGAACCGTAATGGTCGCCCTTAAAACAATTATTGTCCAACTGGACAATAGCGCTTGTCTTCGTCCCTGAGGCTGTGTGGCGCAGCGAGAAGTGGTACAAGGGACACAGAAAAAACGAGGACGAGCGCTTGTCCTCGTTTTTCTGTGTCGCTTGTCTGGCTTTAGCTCTGCACCACACAGCCTCATGGCAAACCAACTAGCCCAAACAATCACTCTTCTAAGTCTTCGTCCGTTCGTTTCTTCTTGTGTCCGTGTTTTACTGCGCTATTCAGACACCGTTCCATAGACAAATGCGCCCAATAGTTGTTACCGGTAGACTGTGGCATCCTGTTTTCAGTCAGCCGTTGTAAGCGCCAAGTGTGTACGTGGCCTTTGCCACACTATCGTGGCCTCAAGAGTGAGCGTTTGCCCTGCATTTTCCAGAATTCAATGGCGCACCCCCCCCCCCCAAAAAAAAATAAAGAGTCCACGTGCTCGTAGCACTGACAGGCGCCACTGGAAGCGCCGCTGACTATTCACAGTAGCATGCGGCGGCGCGCGCTCTTGGTGCGATCTTTTTTAACCGTACGCCCTCAGCGTAGTGCCATTGAACAGTCGGAGCCTTTTCAATCGCAGCTGTTAGCCCATAGCTTAGCGTCCATAAGAAGTCGTGTCAACAACTCCTCCTTTAGCGGATCCCTAGCGCAGGCCGCCTCGGGGGACGGGGATCGTGTTGGCTTTTCCGCTCGGCGGCGCGGCTTCGGCCCTGGCTCTCGTCGAGGGGCGCTCCCTGACGGCTTAGCTGGCACGGTATCCCAGCACGCGGCGCCAGGGCCGATCGCTTAGCGCCGCCGCTCGTCGCGACGAGCGCCCTTTCCGCTCTGCGGCAGGGCCGCCGATGCAGCGACCCGTTTACGCCGATGGATTAGTTCCCAAATGGAGCCTGAGATTCTGTGACGACGGCTCGGTCAGTGGAGCGGAGCGATCGGAGCCCTCTTCCGGAGTCTTGTCTCTCGGCGTCGTTTTTGCCGGCGTTTATTGCTTCTCTCTCCTCATCTGACGAACGCCTCGCGAAACCCAACGGTGGTACCTCGCAGCTTAGAACAGGAGTCACTACCGGCATTTCTGCAAAAAGTTTGCTCGTGAAGATGACAGACTGGAGTAGCAAGGATATACACAGGCAAAACATTCAGATGAGCCTGCGTGTAGACTATCCAGGCTACGCTACTACATGTCGCAAAATCTTGTGCTCCCCCCCCCCCCCCACACACACACAAAAAAAAAAAACCATAAAGCTGCCAAAAACAGAAAACTTTCCATATGGCACGCCGGCCTCTTTACCTTGCGGAAAGAGCTCATCACGATCTGCAGAATGCCATAGGTGTTCATCTCAGTTAGACACAACTTCACTTCATTTCACTTTATTACTTTAAGCACCCCATTACGGTCTATTACATAAGAAGTTGTTGTTATTCTACATTAAATGCAGGTGATACAAATGACGGCAAACGTATGCGTACAAGTGATCCTAAATATTGGCGGCAGTTTCTCAATATGTGATTGGGTGTGTGGTGGCGGCGTTTTCGTGGGGACGGTCGTTCTAGGCTTTTGCTGCACGGTGTAAGAACTATGCTTGGAAGGTACTGGTCCGCGTAGTACGTGGGCGGCCAACTTGGAGTCGATGGCCGGTGCGTTCCGGGGCCGTGATTTATGGTGGATGATTAAAAGAATGCTGATGTGGTGGCGTATGACGAGAGCTGTTAAGCCGAACGAACACCTCCTAGACAGAACAAGCCGTGTGCACTTCGATCCATGACGTCATGCTTCCTTGCCCGACTGCCATAGAACCTAATAGGGATGCTCCCGAGTGAGCCACAGTGATTTTGACCGCTTTGATCACGCTGGGCTTCACAGTGGAAATTTTGGTCCAAGTATCATGACGTCATAAAGCAGAGTGCACAGGCATGCTATCTAGGAGGCGTTGGCCGGACACAGGTTTCAATGAGGGAATGCTAACGTCGAATGAATACGACCTATAAATGAATCGAAAACTGTCGTCATATCTTCCGCAACAACGCCTATGCGCCGCGCGAAGTGTAAGGACAGAAAAAATGAATCGAAAGTTTAGAACATTTAGAAGATTAGAACATTTCGACAAAGAAGTTCACCTAGAAGAGAAGTCACGGATCATTTGAACAACCAGTGCTCTTCTTTCTGCGCAATACAAGGCGCCGTTGATCCGGTGAAGCATGACTAACGTTAAGTCATTTGAGATGTCTTCACTGGCAACTGAAAACGAAGCGTCGTCCATTTTAACGGTCAAGATATAGGGAGGAATGTCACCAGTTTTCGTTAAGCATGAAAGACGGCTTCTGAGCGTGGCCCATGGCCTGTTTGCATTACCTTGTCGCCGGGCGCCTTATCGAAAGCACTTAACTTGAAATGGAGCGGATAGTCCGGAAGTGCAATAGCAGCAACTGTTCTGACGGTTCACTCAAACGGCGGTTCTTGACGCGACACGAAGTCCATTCCTTCAAACTGAAATCTGTTTCGCCGCAACTGCGATGTTATTACTTACCGTATGCGTTATCTACGCGGGGCACAACTGACGCCACCTATGCGCGCCCGTATAGTGCGCGATATACGTCCGTCCTCTCTCAGCGTAGTACCCATGTGGAAGATGTGTACGCATCACCGAACAAAAACCAGGGATGCTATCAGCTGCGTCACAGATTGAAACGTGCTATCAGAAGAAGCGCCGTCTGCTAGGGTGTTTGTTTTTCGCCGGCAGCAAGGACGAACAGGGGCTCGGGGATGGAGAGGGACACCCCGACGTGTTCAGTGGTGTGTGATCCCCGCGTGCGCTGCCGGCGGCGGGCCGATTTCCCGGGGGCTGCTCGTTATCGGGACGCGCGTCCGACGCCGCCGCAGCGGTGTGAGCGACCCTGGAGACGCGCGGGGGGCCAGCTGGCCTCTGTCCGGAGATGCACTCCCGCGCTCCTTTTGAACGCTACCGCCCTTCGCAGCGTTCGCGGCGGTGGCGCAAACCACTGCCGTGCGCGTATCAGCTGTCGCGGTGAGCTGCGAATCTCCGATGACTCGGCGACTTGCGTCTGACGTTTCAAAAGCTATCTCAAGCACAGCACGGCTGGTTGGAGCCCCCCCATCTATTATGTATTCATCATCCGAGAACGATGAGCATCACTTCATAAATGGAACTGCAATGCATTCGTTATGGTCAACCTTCGAAAACTAAGGGCCGTACAATGTGAAAAAAAAAAGAAAAGAAAATGTGCTGGAAGAAATGTGCTTCATTAGTTTGCTGAGAGGCTTTTGCAGTATTGAAATAAAGAAATATAACCTCCTAGGATCAACATTGTGTGTTCAAAATGTCTCATTCGTCTGAATGGTCTTTCTGATTTGTAGAATAGTGTCACTGTATATGTAATAGACACTCTCTCTCTTTTCTACATGTATCTTTCCTGTAGCTTTGTTTGTATTTTGTCCCTGTTACCGTTGCAATAAATACCTAGACTCGTATTAAGTTCTCTTGCGTAAGTGCAGTCAATGATTGGCCATCTCCGCGACCATCGTTCCGTTGTCACACCGATCGCTGTCACAAATATCAGGTACTCTAAGGTCGGTCACTAAGAAAATTAAAATTTAATCAAATTCTGGGATTTTACGAGCCAAAAACACGGATCTTATTATGAGGCACGCAGTAGTGGGGGGACTCCTGAACAATTTTGCACATTTGAGGTTCTTTAACGTGCATCCAATGTACGGTACACGGGCGTGTTTGAATTTCGACCCTATTAAAAGGCGGTCGCAGCGGCCGGGATTTGATCCCTCGACCTCGTGCTTGGTAGCGCAACGTCATAGCCAATTAGCAAGCAACCACGGCGGGTACTAAAAAAATCCTCTTAGGAAAGATAATATTCACAGGGGCCCTGATGTAATGCTGAAAAATAGGGTCTTGATTCACATATATCTCTTTCACTTGCCAAGGTGTTAGGCCCATGGCCATCAAAAGTACTGCATCGCCAAGCACTAAAAGCACTTCAACGCTTCTTTGAAGACGCTGGCATTTGCGACAAATATTGCTTCTACTGCATCGTGTGAAATTGTAACTAATTCGTGGAACTGGGACCACCTTGTGTGCCCCAGACGACCGTCGACTATGTTTCAACAAGAACTTTTCGAGAGAGATATTACTCTTAGTGACGTTGCATGCTCTTATGTTTTATGCATTACCTAATGCAAGAATTTATAATTTTTAATATGTTTTACCCCATGTTATAAACTAAGCAAAGAGAGGTAGCTGTCGCCAGCAAACGGAGACAGCTCTATTTTCTTCTCAGTAAAAAGAACGAAAAAAAAAACACAGGATCTAGCTTTCCTTATATCATGCTTTCTGGAGCGACATGCGGGTTAATTGTGATGGCATGCATGGTTATGACTATGCACGTAAAGCATATGACTGTTTCCTATTCAATATCGGGAAAGTAAGCTGTTAACGAAAGGACAATTTACTCGACTGGGGGCACATTGCCTTGATTATCGCAGCAGGCCAGAATAGCGTTAATCAATACGCGAATCGGGGGGAACAGGAAAGCTGGGTACAAAGTTATAAGTGAACTGCTGAAAAAGAGCATAATAGCGAAAGGGATCTCAACCAGATAGAAGGAAGGTTCGCTGCACTAAGCAAAAGAACACAATGAGCAAAGTTCTGAGATATGAGAAACACAGGGATGAATGGTCTTGTACAGGCGCGCGCAGGAAAAAAACCTAGCAGAGTCAAAGAAGCTCCCAAAATTACACAACATTTCAAAAAATTAAAGATAATAATTAGGGGCGTGCGAATATTCGAATCTCTCAAATACTGAATCCAATAGTCACCATTCATAAATGCGCACATTTTTCGAATACTTTTCGAATATTTGTAAACATCAAGTGCGCCCAAATAAACATAAAATTGGAGCAAGAATACGGTACATTTTCAGCGCTGTGGGCATAGTATAGACATAAGACATGAGAACTTGCTTAATGGAGCAGGCTACGTCGCTTAGATAGCCATACTTTAAAGGTTTTAGAGCGATCATTCGCACTCTCTGAAGAGTCCTGTATATAGCATGCGACGGAACTATTTGCTTGCACCTAATTTGTGCTTTTAATAAACAATGCTTTATAACCTACTATGTAATGACAAAAGCTTGCTAACATTAAGAATACTTGGATGTGAACATTGTTTTATATTGTGGTAAGGACTGTCCGTTATTTTGTAAACTGTTCGAAAACTATTCGATATTCGATTCGGTCCCAGAAATCGCTATTCGCACACCATTAATAATAATAATAATAATAATAATAATAATAATAATAATAATAATAATAATAATATGTTTGTAATCGTGACCAGGAACAACAATAATATAACAGGAATGATGATGATCATCATGATGATTGTGATGGTGAATGCGTATCACTTGTCATCACAACAGCGAGTGCATGTTGGAACGCTTTCTTTTTGCTCTTGCATCTTTGACTAAACTGGCTACAGCGAAAAGAATAATGGAAACCTAATAAACAAAGAATAGTGTCGACCACACGAAGCCGAGATACGATGAAGCCGTTGAAGTTTGAGAGGAGGAACAAATAACCGCCTCTTAATTAAAAAGTAGAATTAATATCGAATGAAGGTTGAATTTGTTATAAGCTAGGGCATCACACGCGTCATGCGGAGGTTATGCGTTCGGCTACCACTGGGGGCAGGTTGTCATTCCTTTTCACCTTTCACTTCCCATTTTGTGTACTAAAATTATGAGGTGCATCGGAAATTAAACCGTCATTCGTTGTTAATTCTACATTTCCTTAGCGTCATGTCTGTTTCGGTTGGCTTCATGAAGTAAGTGGCTACCACAGGCAACGAAAGAAGACAAGAGCAAGGCGTATGCTACGATGCTGTTCGAGCACTGCGCGCACGCAGTATACTGTACAGACGCCCAGCACGGCGTGCAACACTTGGGAGTCTGGCGATGCCTGCCTACCAAACACTCTACTTGCACGACGTGCGTATACAGCATCTTCCAGCGCATCTCTTTACAGAGCGCAGTAAGCCGACTGGGCTCTAGTAGGACATGAAACGAAAACACTTGCAACCTGGCCACATCCGTCGGTGGCGCGGAAAGCTGCAATTACCATGTAGCGCAGGCGCTGCGATGACATTAAAGGGACACTGAAGATAACAATAATGTGCGTTGTACTAGTCGATTCCTCTTCTGCAATACCAAGAAAGCCACTCCTCACGGGAGAGAAGGATTGATTGAGCCGGAGAAGGCGCCGGAACGAGAGGCGGATGGCGACGCCGCCTCACAGTTCCTGCACACCGGGATGGCGTCGTGGTTTCTGGACGGCGTCTGGTCCCGCGCAGTTAACGGCTGGTCGATTAAGGTGCGCCTACAAAGGAGACAAAGGCAACTTGTAAATTTCGGGAAACCTTACTGAACCGCAACGACCCAGGTATGACAAAAATTACTTTTGAAGCTTGCGACGTCACACTGCATGGTGTAACTGCGCTATGGTTTCGGCTCGAAATTCGAGAAGTGTAACTCTGACCTTGATTTTCTCTTCTAAGTAACCAATTACCGCGGACTAACTAAAATAGCGTTTTGCAAAATATTTTATTACTTTAAACTGATTTAGTGTTCCTTTTTAGCCTCTCTTTAACGTTCAGATGAATGGTTCTAATGAAAGAATCGAAGAATCTGGCGATCGTTGGCAAGCACCTGATTGTTTTTCTCCTGTTGGCTATAGCCTCGCATCCTTTCCAACGTCATTTTTGGTCTTGACCAGTGCATCGCATGCAAGACGTTCTTGGCAGGACTAGCAGCAAGATTGAACTTGCATCGCTCGATGGAACAAAAGTCGACTCTATACGCAAAGAAAATACAAAGCCCCCTCCACCTTTTTTCTTTATATTGTAGTTGCTTCGTGGGATTAGTCAGAGTCCTGCGCAGATAATGTACGCCTCAGATACACTTTCTTAAAAGCAATTCTTGTGATATGTAGCCTTTCTAGGGACCATTTCCGTTTTGTGTCTTTAGTCCAGGGCGCCTGTGGACCAGGAAACACGATTTACTTCTTCCTTTTTTTCTCTCTTAAGGCAGCCGCAATATTCAAGCGTACCTAAGTTAGCGTGAAAACTAATCCGATTATGTGAACGCAGCGTCAAGATATATTCCATTAGACACAAGGGGCGAAGTGGGAGATGTTGCAACGTTTGTGCCGTTTATGAACCGTCTTTGCTGCATATGTAGCGTAAGAGGTTTCTCTATATTAACGTTCCATCATCAGCGGCTCGTAGCGATTCCGGAAATCGCATTAATAATCAGCGGGCAACGGGGAATCTTCGGTCTTGCGCAAGTGCGCGTACTGGCTGAAGAAAATTATCTCATCATGAGATAAAACACATCTGCTTAAGCGCTCTCAACAGAAACACTGTGAAGAAATTTCAAAGACGCCAAGGTAGGCTCTCATCGGTTGCGTTTATGTCATTAGCATTGCTGTTATCGGTAGGATATCAATGTGGGAGCAATGTGATGTGCGCTCCCTGCCTTTGGTTTTCCCTCTTTCTCTCAAGGGCGCAATTTCAGCTTCGCCCTTTTATGTTTATTATTATTATTATTATTATTATTATTATTATTATTATTATTATTATTATTATTATTATTATTATTATTATTATTATTATTATTATTATTATTATTATTATTAGGACAGGAAGTTTAAGTATACGTGACATTTCATCACCAGAATAATCGTCTTAGTTCTCGTGCCGATGGCGCGTAAAGTGTAAATGCGCGGCTTTTGCAACCGACGAACGCCGGGCGTGTCTGCGCACTCCATTCGCCCACTGTATGCTTTGTTGCCGTCCACAAAGCTTGTTTCGAGGCGCTAAAAGAGAAATCGCGTATCTAGTAGAAATGCGATCGTTCCAACCGGACGCTGCCATCGCGCACACGCACGCACCAAAAGCGTTTTTCGGCATGAAAATCCAGAACGCACGTCTCTGTCCAGGAATTCTTCATCGCACCAACTAAAAGGCCGCAAACTTGCTTTCTCAAACATTGAAATTTATGCAAAGTACACACGAAGCGGTCTCTCTTGTCAGCGTCGTTGAAAATGCAGCATGCAGCCCGAAGGGACTTTCCATGAACTGGTGTAGCGTCAGGAAAATGGAGGTCTGCGCCCGGTTTATATTTTACGCATGCACGTGATGTGAAATATAGTCGTCAAGCATCTTCAGCTTCCCGCTGCAGGCGCGATGCTTTCGAGAGCTGGCGCGCAGGACGGCGGCAGCGCAGGGCGTCCATGATGGAGTTCAGTCGTCCGGCGTATGATAGGTGCATCTGCCGCTGCACAAGTACCCATGGATGGAGTGGGGGGGAGGAGACCATATATATACAGCGTGCATGCACCAAGTTAAAGAAACGATGTTTCTATATTTATGAAACGAACTGTATGTTGTCAGCCGCCTGGAGGAGCCTCAAGAATATTTTATTTTGTTTTGCTGTGTGTTTTAAAATCCTACGTGACGTCCCGCTTGCAGCGCTGCTCTCACACATGCTGCGAACGAACCAATTACGCCCGTGTAGAGGCCGGTCCGGCTCACGATGAAGACATGGTGCCGTGCCTACTTTCTTCGAAGTGTGGTCGCGACCTTGGCATCGCCGTCGGTATTAGCCTAACGCGGCAGAGACAGCAACCGCTGCGTGTGCCGTGGTTCACGCCGAGATGAAACGCCGCATCTTTTCGACGCAACCGGAGGTTTACGTACAGAGCACCACTAGCTTGTTCGCAGTGTGTTTGACAGTAGCGATTCGGCGGCGTCCAAGTGAGTGACCACAAGCCTGTTTTCAGATTTCGCGAGGTTTCTTTCATTAAGCGCGCGAATTAGAGCTACGTAAACGATGTGGCGATGCAAATAACTCCAAGTAATGTTTTCATATGGTCTCAAAAGCCTACTGCATGCTTACATGCCAGTCGTAAATATGTGCATTATATAGTTACATAAATGTTCCTTGCAAATAACTAGCCAAAACGCAAAATATAATGGCGGATTCTTCAAATAACTATTAACAAGATAAAACTGCTTTTACACGCCAAGGCGGCGCGTTACTTTTTCTTTTTTTTATTGTAATGAATATTAGGAGAGGTTGGCGCCTTTGCGGTGGCACCGGCTACTTCTTGTGACTTATAAAAGGAAACAAATATGCGCAAAAAGGGAGAGTAATGTCACAAGATATGACACTCATTAGAACACGAGATGAATAAAAACTATACCAGCAGAACTTTTTGTTGGGCTAGTTGGTGCATCTTACTGAAGTACTAAAGCGCCAAACAGACGACACAAGAAAAGACACGGACGAGCGCTTCCTAACAACTGATGCTTTATTGACGGAAACACAATATATATACGCAATACAGTCAAACAGTACATGGATCGCAAAGTTTGGTGCATGAGTTCAGTACACATTCCCATATGTAAAGACAGATATTTTGAATAGGCAATAGACACAACACATGTAATTACACTGCAAGAACAGACCAGAATTACACAGTCCGTAAAAATTACGATCACCACATAAATTAGTTTTTAAGCCGGAACAACATTTATATCACTCATTTAGCTTATTAGGGTCAACTGAAACGTAATATTTCCCCAAAATGTTGGTGTCCTCGAAAAACTTCTTCAAAGCAAGAAGTCCTCTTTTCTGAAGGCTCGCAGTTGGCCATGGACCAAGTATCTTTTTTAGAGTGAATAGTTTCCTTCCCTCCTCTCTCTCCCTGTGATCTTTGCTTTCCCCTTTCCCATTCCCCCGGTGTAGGGTAGCCAACCGGACGTTATTCTGGTTAACCTCCCTGCCTTCTTCTTTTCTCTTTCCTCCTAGTCTTCTGTCTAAAAGCAACAAATTTGCTTACAATACTCTTCGTTGTGGATAGTATTTGGCGCACTCGAGGAGGAGATGATACACATCTTCGTCTGAATGGCCACAAGAACACTGCCACCTAGAGGCACGTTTTATCCTGTACAAGAAGTGTCTCGTAAATGCAGTACCAAGCCGCAGGCGGTAAACCAATGTTTCAAATTTTCTGTTTTCTCTCACAGTTTCCGGAATTGATAGGTTTATACATGGGTCTATAAAGTATAACTCCCAGTTTTTAGATTGCTGATCAAACCAGGTAGTTTTGATGAGGCGACAGGAAATCTGTCTCAGAAGCAGACGGACTTCACTACGCAATAGGGGAAGATTGGTTGTCTCTGCGTTATTGTGTGCCCGATTCGCAGCTGCGTCCGCTGCAGCAATATTGCAGTGCCCGGGTATCCACTGAAATGTAAATACGTGATTCATTGCGCTTGCTTTTGTATGTTCTTTGAGCGTCTCATAAAATAGCAAAGTGTTCAAATAATTTTTCTTATTTCTTTGTAGTAATATGAAAGCGGCTTGCGAATCGCTAAAAATAACCCAGTTTTGCGAATTCTTTTCTGCTATGATGAAACGCAAAGCACACAGGGTTGCAAACAGTTCTGCCATGGTGGAGGATGTCTCTCGGGATAATTTTAATGTTTGCTCTAGCGCCAAATGTGGATTGACGAATGCTGAAGTCGAGGAATTTTTATGACACGAACCATCTGTATAAACGTGGATGTACTGGGGATACAATGAGTAAATTTAGAAGAGTGCCAGTTGCTGTGCGGCTACTATGAACATGTATCTCTTAGATGTAATCCCGTCAACCGATAATTCCAATTTAGGGCATGTTAACATCCAGGGAGGGTAACTAACATCCACTTTGCATAATTCAAATCTTGGTAATAATGCTTTATGTTCTCAAACAACATCGGGAATTTCGCTTTTGTTTCTTTCGGTGAGCGCGAGGTTTAATGGATGCTTCTCGTGTTGGGTTAAGATGCGATAAATATGTCGGCATGTTTCAACCGTTCGTATGACTGGAAATGGTGGGTGACGAGCTTCAGCAATTACTAGAGAACTCGACGCAGTCCCCTTGCCGGTAAATGTTGAAGACGTTCCTCAGATGTTTGCGATAAACCATGGAGAATAGGTGCCGAATAAGCAATATTTTTGTTTGTGAATGCGTTAAGAACTTGTAATAGTGAAGAGATTGATCGCCCCCACGTTGTGCCAGCGAGTAGCCGAAGTACCTTCATTACAGCATTGGTCTGCTTTTCAATTGCGCGGATGTGTGATGCCCATGTCTTTCTTTCTTTATGCAACTTGATGCATGTCAGCTTGCACGCGCTTAAACGCAAATGCTTTTGGCGCGGATCCACCGGCGTCGTCTGAAAATATCTGGGTCAACCTAACCAGGAATCCTTGTGCTTCGAGTTGTCGATTGATTCGCCATCGTGCAACGATCTGCTAGCCTCCTGGTTAACTCCGATGGTGGAGTGACTGCCCCGGAAAGGCGTTGGTCCCGGCTTCGAACCCCTGTGCAGGAAGAATTTTTCTTCGACTACGTATCTTTGTTCCCGAGAAACCTGTGTGGGTTTCCTTTGTAGCTTCGTGCTACATACGGGGGGATGTAAATTTTTCCTTTCATGAACCTTCATTCACTTTGCTGAATTCCGAAGAACTGATTTGCATATTTGGCGCTGAAAAAGACGCTTAGGGGGAGCGATTGCCTGTCACTTCTGCCAGGCTAATATTATTGGTAGTAGCCGTAGTGGGTGGTGGTGATGATGACATTGCAACATTGACATTGCCTGTCACAACCTCATGGCCACCACCTACGGCTAACTACTAATAATACTCACTACTGCTACCACCATTACTACTACTACTACTAACCGCCGTCACCACCATTATCACCACCGCACCGTTTCGAGCCAGGAGGAAGATTCCATGCAGGTATTGCAAAACAGACATCTTCACCTAAAATACCAAAACAACTTCTTTAAATTAGATTGAAACTTCCTTTAGTGAGTCGGGGAAAGTTCACACCAACAATGTTCCAGCGAGGAGATCGAAACAAATGGCATCGCGTTCCTAAGCGGCGCTTAACGCACGCCGACCGTGGCGACCTGGAGAGTTCTCGAGTGCAAACGTCGTCTCTCAGGAGGAGCCCGAGACCGCTTCCTCTCCAAGGAGGACGCCGCCCAGGCTGGGCAGACCTCGCGGCTGCGAGGGTCTCGGAGGCACCGTAAGAGGCCATCCGCACATCTTTGCGCACACAGGGGTGCCAGGAGGTGTGATAGTGAGGGGGAAGATTTCGGGTTCGTCGATGCCATATCGATCGGCGGGGACGCTCGCGCGCGTGTGGAGCAGCAGGATGAACGGGGTCGTGCCGTAATGGATTGGGGAAACACCTTGGGGGACTCCCCGACGTCTTCATATCGCCGCCGGGGCGAGAGCGCGCGCCCGGGACCTCTTTTCATCGGACGCCGCAACGCGCGCCACCCACTCGACGGAGAAAAAGAGCTCCGAAAAACCCGCGGGGACTCTGCGACGCCCGCTCCTGAAGCGGCCCGCCTCGTTCGCTTTTCTCTTTCTCTCGCGAGAGCCCACTGAAAGGCGCGAGTGGAATACGCGCTCCGAAGTCTCTTAGCGTGCATTCCGCCCTTTTCCAGCGCCGCGCTATCTGCCAGTGCGGGCGCTCTTTTGCAGTCGCGCTCTTTTAAAAGGGTATACACCACGCGTTATTGCGCTGCGTGATCTTGCACGCTGCCTAGTCGGCAGCTGTAGCGACGATGTCCCGACCCTGTTTGCCCACGGCTTCGGCGTGGAGGCTACAGATTCAAACTTGCTTCGATGTGTGTGCTGGATCGATTTCCACGTGTACGCGCTTCGAACCGCGCCCTATAGAAACTTCCGAGGGGAGTCGCGCCCGTTCGCTGTATCGTAGAGTTCATAATCCGAATGCCTGTTTTTGCCAGCGATGATAGAAGTGGCGATCGCCAAAGAGTATTTTATTGTTGTTTTGGTCTTATAATATACGCTTTCTTGCTTTACTCGTGCAGAGGAAGTTTTCTTCCAATGTTCCTGTTCATTATTTTTTCACGTGCTGTCCATACAAAAATCGCTTTGAACGAAACGAGAAAAGCTTCCATACTGATGATACGTGGATAACAGTGAGGCGATTTCCATGGGGAAGTAGGCATGCGTATTGGCAGTATATTGTAAATGTGCAGGGAGAGTCACCACGGACAGGTGCTTGAGTGGATTCCGTCGCTTTGGTGACAAAACATCTGTGATAATTAACAGGAGAGCTTTTGATCTTTCTTTTATGATCTTCAGACGGAAACAGAGCTGCTGTTATTTTGTCCTTTCTTTCTTCTAGGCTACTACAACGACCTGTACTTTTTCTCTTTCTCTGAACGACTAAACTGCCTCTTTTTAAGTTGCCACCACGCGTGGCCGTATATAGAGTTTTACTTTAGCATAAATACTACTTTTTGATGATGTACACCGAGGAGCTGATTGATAGATTTCGTTTAATGTACAAAGAGAGGTTGACAGAGAAAAAGGATGCATAGAAAGACAGGGAGATTAACCAGAGGTAGTTCCGGTCGGCTACCCTGCGCGGGGGCAAACAGTATGGGGATAAAAAGAGAAAGAGAGCGGGAGGGGGAGAGAGGGAGAAGGAGTGTTTTCGCCTTCTACTCTCGAACTGGGCCACCACGGGCGCTATCGAACCCGCGATCTCGTGTTCAACAGTAGAGGTTTGTAGCCACTGAGTCACCACGGCGGCTGTGTCTGCCTTTTCAGCTCGACAGCGAAGCGGTCGGGGCACTCGAGGTGTTTGTCGCTTTAGACAGTTTACGTTCGAGCTTTTTCTCAAGCATGTGGTGCACCTTCAGTTATAAAGCACGTTGCTACTCGCCATACGAGCACCGCACCAGTGAGCCAGGCAACCAAAAACGCTCCGGGGCCCCGCGAGCGCCGACGGGAGCGGCCCAGGTCACGGCCCGCGCTCCACGGTGACAGCTCGGAAGCGCGAAGAAACAAGGGCGACTCCTTGACGCCATGTCGTGGCACTTGTTCACACCGTGCGCGCACGACTGCTCAGGATCGAGTGACGGCCAGAGCTGTCGGCAAGTTGCGACTTCTGCGATGACAGAAACTGTAGCTAGGCTGTGTTTATTGTGCGTATTTTTCTTTCTGCTTTCCGAGTTGCTGGTGCAGCTTGTGATCTTGTGCGCTGTTTCACGAAGATAGACACATGGCGGAGGACGGAGCATCGATATGCTTCCTCCTCAAAGGCTCTAGGTTGCTTACGCGCAGACTATTCACGTAATCATACGAAATATATATATATATGTATATATATATATATATATATATATATATATATATATATATATATATATATATATATATATATATATATATATATATATATATATATATATATATATATATATATATAGGAAGGCAGACACACGCCAGCACAAATAAACACTAACGTGAGGAGTTCGCAATGTGGCATAAAAGCGACGGCTTTTGCCTTCATACTATCACATTATTTTATACTTGCTTCACATTTAACAGAAAAATGAGGGCAAATGCCGTTGGTTATAGGGTAGCGAAATATAGATCGTGTGTCCTGGAATCAAGTACGCAAAAAAGGATCATATAAAACATGAAACATTTTGAACAGGTGATAATCATGAGCGGTGATTTCAAGTCGCCTCCGTGAAAGGTACAATAATTATGGTTCAAGGGATGCCTATATACCACCCTATGATTTCTTAAGTTCCTTTCCTCTCGCCCTCTTTCTGTGTCTCGCCTTTCTATTCCCTTTCCCCAACGTAGGATAGCCAGCCAGACACATTTCTGATTAATATTGCAGCTTTCTGCTTTCTTTGTTCTCCTCCTCTCCTCAAGTTCTTTGGCAGGCACATAAAATTTGTTTATTATTTTATTGCGTGTTTTCGTACTTTTCCTGTTAACCTGAATCATTCAAATACCAGTTGCTAATGTAGAAAGTTGCGCTGGTTTTTGGAAATGTAACGTTATTCATTGCACAACTTCGTTAAAAGGCATAATGTCATTCAAAAGGGTATCACTGAACCTAAGAGCAGAAAAAGTAATATTAGCGCCGAGTTTGCACCAGGCTCCTTTCCGTTTCTTTTTGCGTTCTTAGTCAACTGAAGGTGTGGTGGATGAGTAGGCGATGAACCGCCATGTTTATTGCGGGATCCGGCCAGGCCACGAACATGCACGTAATATTGAATGCTTCAGTCCGGCGCGAAGTGTTTTTAAAGAACGCGCAATGTTAACTTTGACCTCGTCGTCACCACAGCACAGTAGCAGTGGCGCCACAGTGATCCCTGCCTAGCGCAAACTTGGAGTTTGGGCGAAAATGAATACATGAAAAAAAATACGCATTAGGAAGCGGAACCGGTGTACAAAACACAAATGTAGTAGAAAACTCAGCCCCCTGTGCACATATGGACAGGAGTTGCAGTTCAGGTAAAAATGGATGTGATTCAAGTCAGTAGGACAAGGGTTCAAAGGTGTAGAACTGTCTCCTGTGGCCGGGTATGAGAGTGCGGCAATCGCCGAATATACGGTGGTAGCTAGTTAGCCGGTATAATCTAACCATTACTTTCGCTTCATTATGTTCCTTTCTTATCACCAACCTTTCAAGGCTAACCCATCCCGGTGATACTGGGGACGGAGAGGTGCTCTGACAACTTACGAAGATCGAAAACGGATAGCGTCAGGCTAGGATCGTTACATCATACCAAATCTGGCCCTGGTTATTATGGTACTGTGCACATGGCGATAACTGTGTGGTGGAAATAAGGGTAAATGCTTTGGTTGAAACGGACTCGGAGACAGCGACAAGACAACGATAAGGACATGGCCAGAAAATACGTCACCGATCGCTGTCGTGCGTCCAAGAGACCTCAAGACGATGGGAACGTCGTGCAACTGCTGTATTATACTCCGTCAAAAATGAGGCGGAACCATGATTAGTACTCAGGTACATTGAGACGTATGGTCATCGCGATACAGGGTGCCTTTCTGGAGCGCAAACCCATGCAAAGAAGGACGTGGTGGGTTATGAAGCGGGCTTTGGATAGGCCTCCGTAAGCATTCATCTCACCTTTGCTCATCGATAATGTATCTCAAAACTTACAACGCGATAACGGAGAGATGCAGCGTCCGATGAAGCCTCTAGTGCGTCGATGAAAGGAGGAGACAGGCCGTCGCCGTCCCGAAGTAAACCATACCCGACTTATAGACAACAGTGCGTGGGCATTTCTGGAGGTGTAGGGCTCAATGAACCATGGTCCCTCGTTGGATACTTTAGGGAAGACAGCCAACAGACTGCATAATTATCGGTGTTAACTGTGAAAGGTTGACCGTATAGGGAGGGACGGAACTTGCCCACTCTCCATACGAGTACGTGGCACTCGCCCTCGGCAATCGAGTAATTGCACTCGGATAGAGAGGCGAGGCGGCTGGCTTGTGAAATAACGCAGCCATGGCCACTTTGGCACTGGTCTAAAATGGCGCCGATTCTATAGCCACTGGTGTCAGTGCGGACTTGTATTGTAGAGGAGGCGTCAAAATGGGCTAGAATAATAGGAGGACTGCTGAGCAACGTCACAAGATGTGAGAAGTCAGCGGCTTGTTCGGAGCCCCCAGAAAAAAGAACAGCACAAATTTCTCACAAATCGTTGGAAGCAAGAGTACAGGTCTGTGAAGGTCCGAACGTCAGATTGGCACGGCAAAGCTATGGACTGCGCGGACATTAGCAAAGTCGGGGCGAATGCCGGATGAATCGGTGAGATGGCCCAAGAATAGTTTTATTAAGGTTTAGTGCAGTCTAGCAGAACTTTTTGTTGGGCTGGTTAGTGCATGTTACTGAAGTACTAAAGTGCCAAATAGACGACACAAGAAGCAAGAGTTAAGCAAGAGTCTCTTCTTGTGTCGTCTGTTTGGCGCTTTAGTACTTCAGCAGTATAGTCGAGTCTGAGCGAACCGTACATTAATCCGCAGGCAGTAGAGATGGATCGCGAAGTTTGGAGGAAATACGATGACGTCGCAGAAGCCGTGTTGTCTAACGTTAATTTGGTTTGAACTGTTTTTGAACCTGGTCAACTGATTTTGCAAAGTAGGACGCCTGTCTGACCTCTTCAAACAGTTGCTTTGCGAAACCATTGCCCTTGTAAATCACTCATGTCTGTATTGCGGAGTCGCACAGGCATGGTCACTTTGATGTAAATGGGGACCCGTGCCTGTATTCATTTAAAAAATAGAATTCCTCGTAACAAAAAATAAAAACCTGTCGTGATCTCGGGCATATATCTGAGAAGGCAGCTGCCTGCCAATGAAAAATAGCATTTCTGAAAGCAAACGCTTTGTGAATTTATATTTCTTATTCTGAGGTGCGCTAAAAGGAGTACTCTAAGGAAAGCTTACGTCGAGCGAGTTGTTGCATTTTTATTGCATTTTGCTTACGTCATGTGAGAAGCACTTGCTTTAGTAAAGGCTATAAAGTCCATCTCGTGCAATACGCTGCACATATGTGCTTGAAATCTACTTTGTCACGCACACACGTGTAATGGCGTAATTCAGTGTGCAAGTTCAGTTTCAGCTCAGTCATCTGTAGTATTTCAAGCAAAATAAATGTCAAAGGAACGTACTTGAGTAGGTCGACCTCTTAAAACTGCTCCTAATTTGTGTGCTTGATTTTTCTGTTGTTTGTTTATTTCAGCTCGGGTATACCAGTGTTCAAAAACGATGCAGTGCATCATTAAGAATAGACATAATAAGGTCCTAGATCACAAAACCTTGTTAATAATTACGTAAACAATGACAAGCTTCAGGTCAGATGATGTCACCTTGGAAAAGAAGTAATACAATAGCAAATTTGAAATGCACAAGATTAACTAACCAAAAGCAGAAGCCGGCCACGAAACAATGTGCGATTTGACGAAGAATATACAACAGTTATTGATAGATAGGAAAGATGATTGACTATTAAATTTCGCCAAAAACAGCGCACATTCCATCTCAGTTAGGTATAACATGCGGCTGTGTTAAAGTTGGGGAATCGACAACTTGTGTTTGTTGTTGATTTTTTATGTGTGTTCCATTATTAAATGTATTTTAACTCTACTGTAGACTTCAAACATCGTCTTGCGTTTTGTAGTTCGCCGGTTAGTCTTCCAAGTGTCTTGCTTTCTCTTTCAGGGTCCCTTGATTATTTCGGAGTCTACTGCGGCATACGTATTTACTTGTCAGCCATCGTGTTCTCCTCCACTTAATATTCCCAATGCAACATTTGAAGTGATTGAATACTCCTGCCGTCCATGGTTGCTAACACGTTTGCTTCAAGAGTTAATATTCATGCTTACTACGGGTGCCTATCGAACTTCAAACATGTTCTACCCCATGGCTCTTTGGATTTCTTCACCTGTCGCGCAGCCATGTGTGCCTAAGGATAATCTACCGAGACCTTCCTCAACTTCATTTAAACACTACAATTGGTACCTAATCGCAGAAATATCGCATTGGCAAACGACGCATCCAGTACTACTGTGCCTTCCCACATTCAACAATACTGATGGTGCTTTTTGGCCTAACGGGCACGTTCAGCCCCATGTTGCTGTGTATGCTATCGAACGTTATGCTTTAACTAAATTGATGTGCGAAAATTCGTGAGCTGGAGGAATATTCTTGAAAGGAAAAGTTGGCATCCAGCTGTTAGTAGCTCGAAAGTACAAAGCTGAAATCATTTGTTTAATTATTGTTTCAGCGCTTGAAGTTGTCCATTACATATCTCCCTCTCTCTCTGCGATTTTTTATAGATCCTAGTTAACCCAAGTGGTAGAATGACTGCCTTTGAAATGCGGTGTTCTCGGATTTGATTCCCAGACGAAGGCAATTTTTTTTTTCAGTTGCGAAGTTTTCTCTTTGAAGAATCAATATGGAGAGACAGAGAGAGAGAGAGAGAGAAATAGAGAAAAGTTTAATTATACGAAATACAAAGAGGTCAGCCTGCGGTACATTCCTCTAACCAGCTACTCAACGCTGGGGGAAGAGGAAGAGGGAAAGGAAGAGGGAATAGGCGCATGATGGGGGATGATGGGGGACGATGACGAGAGAAGGAAGATGTAAAACATGTTGCAACCAATTTGGCCTGCTCAAAGCTATACAGTCCAGGCCCGTACTTTTCAAAAGGTCAAGTAAGGCCTTGGATGGCCTTAAAACTCTATTTAACCTGGCCAATGGCCTAAAATAGTCTTCCGACAGCGGCGGGCTGCCGAGGCGCGCAAGGACTTTGTTCACGCTTTTCACGCCCTCCCACATACTGAGGGCAGTCACACAGCACATGACCTTATAGCCTCATTCACATTGCACAGCTCACAGCCTGGAGATTCAGTGCGTCGCATGAGGTGCACGTGCCCGTACAAGAATCAGTATGGATTTACATTGTGCCTCTTTGATGATTTCAGGTAGATGTCAACATTCCCTTTCATGGCGGGATGCTATGGAAGAAATATTCGTCAGTAAGCATTACCGCATATAGAATGAATGTACCTATATCGGAGAGAATTTAATTTTCCCCTTCTTAAATTGAATCAATCAGCTTGTATCTTTTAGTATCTCTTATTCTAACTAAAAAGGAATGACTGGTGCCACTTGAAGTCGCTATCTCATAAATGTAATGTATTAGACATGGGAAAACACGGGGAAGGCGGGAGATGGAAATGCTGTATTAAACATGTAGGTTGATTTGGTGCGATTACATTTTGTAGTTGCGACACGGAGTACTAACGTTATTCAGGATATCAAGCATATTAGCGAGTTCACTGGTGTCATTACGTGATGTGAAGATGACCGTGTCGTCATCGGCACTCAACGGAAGAGGATGAACAGTTACGCAGGAGACTAAAACAGATTAAAAAATAAAAAGAACGACGAAGAATGAATGCCCGCATACTGTCATTTTAACGGGTATTTTCTTTTCGTGTTCTTTTCATTCCTTTGCATGCCATTCTAGTCATATCCACTTAATGCAATACACACTAAAACTGACGAGGCTACCATTTTTATGTTTACCTGTGTTAACGCCTTTCTCTTCGAAATACGTAATCCAATAATCTTCAAATGAGATGTCGAGACGGTGTTACTGAAACAGGTTTGCTATCAAATTGAAAGGAGTGGGTTGCTTTATCTGACGTCTATACTGAAGCGCTTGGATTTGTTAAATCTAATGAATTTTGAATAGAGGATGCTTATGCAAGGCATGTCGCCTTGCACATAATCCGACGTACGTTCATAAAGCTTGATTCAGCTGCAGTTAATTGAGTCCTACAGGTGACCGAGCCAAAAAGAAAGGGTGGCACGTGATTCCTTTTCTTGTGCTGAATAGATTAACGTTCGTAGTTATCAGCAAAATATGACCGCGTAAGTTTTACTATCACGATAAGCAATTTTTGTGAGGACGGTTGGTAAGTGCTGTATATCGTGTGCAAATATGCAAGCCCGAAGGAGATGGGCACTTTAGCATTGCCTGATGTGGGCCTTGCCGCTTCAGTACTGCACACTTACGTGTGCACTTAATCTGGAGAGATGCCGTACGCTGAGCATCCCAAGCACTACAAAAAATGAAAAGAACAAAGAAAAACAGATCGCGTAAATTGATTCAAAGCCCTTTGCCGTGCACCGTCTTGTCATGCTGATTCCTCAGTAAGATAAAAGCATTAAAATTGCGATTCATACTTTGTTGCAAATTTAGCATTGAGATACTTTCTCTTGTCTCGCATTCTGCGTGGGTTTCCATCGTGATGGTGTTCCTCGTTATTGTTGTTGTCTTTGAAGAGAAGGCAGCGGTGATTGCGAGGACTCTAACGGCTGATAGTAACTTCTCCTGGGCATGGAGGCTCCTCGCGCTAACGGCGTCGGGAAAGGAAGCACGCTCTCGCGAGAGCGCGTCTCCCATTCCAACTGATCGCGCGCTGCATCGAGCCACCGTGCAATACGATCCACTTGTTCTTTACCGCTACGCGAATGACGTGACTCTCGCTTTTATGATGGCAAAAGCCTGGGTTGCTGTTGGTGCTGCTACTGCTGCTATGCGCTCTCACTTGTAAGCGGACGGCCAAGACCGGCTTGCGGGCATCAGCCTGCGCGGTGTTTCACGTGGGGGCTGGCCCTTAGCCGACTCATGTGCTTGAACTGAGTATATTAGTAGCCGTAACTCAAGTCCCAGTGCAAATAACTAGCCGTGATGGCCATCTCTCTTTTTTTTTTCTTTTGCATGTTTTGCATTCACACATATATGCGCAGTACTTCTTCTGACCGCGCTACATTTACCAGCGACCCGGAAGTGCGGATCGCGAATTTCTGCATCAGGTTTCTGAATCAGCATGAACATACCGGAATACTTTTTACAATGAAAACGATGCAACGACGCAACTAGCCGAACAACATGTGTTATTAGTACCGGAATGCGTTCGAGAACGCAAATTATCGGTAGCCACTTACACGGCGATCATAGATTACGCTCCAATCAACCGAAGTACTGCGCAAGACGGGCGAAAGTGTGTTGATGAGACGACCCTATACACTGCCGCACTCGCGCTAAACAAAAGTGCTTGCTTTCATCGAACTCCTTCCCCTCTAGTACGCAATGAGACAAGTCGTACTTTGCGAACAAAAAAAAAGGAAATTCCTGGTTAGTTCTCTGTATTTTATTATTTATGTGTGCTAAACATTCTTGTTATATTGCATAAGCTAGTAGGTTTATTTTAGGGTTGAAATTAAATTTTAAGAAAGAACACTCGAACGGGTAGTAGGTATTAAATTAAAAAAAAAAAGAATGGTGCTAAGTGGCGTCGCAAGTCGGGAAGGTACGTGGGACATGCTTTGTTCTCCTTCGCCGTCTTCTTCGGCGACAAGTGCTCGCATTGAAGCCGTTTGCTTTCTTCCGAGGACGATTGCTACGCTTGTGGTCAGATGCATGCTATAGTAGAGAAAATCGCCCGGTTGGGATACATGCGAGCGTGCAGAGTTACAGATGATATATTTATGCTTTCTCGTGACACGTCGACAAGAAAAAAAAAAAGACAGCGCTACAGGTAATGTGTCGAGCGAAACCGTTCATTTATTTTTAACTATAATAACGGGGCCGGGAAACGTCTCAGAATATCTCCTCTCTCGTGACTTATTACTACAGCAACACGCCGTGAACAAATGAGAGCCTCACGCGAGAAACGAGGCGACCAAAGGCGCCCGGGCGTGGGCGCACGTGATTTCCGCCCTTCCGAGCACTGCCAGAGCGGCGCGGGAGCGTTAAATGTGATCGCCAGTTTCTAAGAATGAGCCGTGCCACTCTTCTCGGGGGTGGTGCGGCTCGCCTTGGTCTGGGGGGAAAAAAAGGGGGGGGGCATCAGAAGACGCGTCTTTAAGCGCGCGAGCTGGTGCGCACGATCCCGTGCCGTTCGCTACTCCAAAAAAGACCGCCAGCTGTGAAAACAACGCCAGTCGGGAACGCTCGAGCATCATCTATATCGCGTGTTTACGCAAAATTTCCGTCTGGCAACTGCCTCTGGCGTGTAACTTGTAACATGTCGGGGCAGCTGAGCACACCGGCCGCTCTGTGTTTCGCAACTTGACGCCTTTTCGAGCATCGCCCGCCGAGCCTCGCGCCAAAAGCCGTTGTGCTTTCGTCGGCGTAGCAATTCGCGTGAACAAAGACGCCACAACTCCGACGAGACGGGACGGGTGCAAGGAAACTTAAGTACGCGATCGGTGCCCCGCAGCAAACAAATGGTGGCACGCTGAACGAGAGGTTTGATCGTATGTTAAAGGCAATAATAAAAGGAAAAGAAGGGTTATTTGTGCTCCCATAATCGGCCCGTTGAACCCTGGTACCCATTTTACAGACTACCTCTGTTTAACCTCCCTGTCTTTTTATACAAGCTTTTTCTCTCACTTTTCATACTCTGCCACACGAACAATTACGATGGAAATTGTGGCTGCGCTGAAAAGTGAAATCTTCGTGGCAGTGTGTGCTCTAATTAAGGACTCTTTATTCATTTCGAAAGCGAATTTGTGCTAAGCTCACGATGAGGTATACAAACGTTCATTTGGCAGTGGCTGTCTAACATTTATAACTAGAAAGGTAATTTGGAAATCTTAGTTAATTAAGCTACAATATGATCTTCTGTCTGTGTGTGTGTGTGTGTGTTTGGACGAAACTTACGAAGACCCGCCGTGGTTGCTCAGTGGCTATGGTGTTAGGCTGCTGAGCACGAGGTCGCGGGATCGAATCCCGGCCACGGCGGCCGCATTTCGATGGGGGCGAAATGCGAAAACACTCGTGTACTTAGATTTAGGGGCACGTTAAAGAACCCCAGGTGGTCAAAATTTCCGGAGTCCTCCACTACGGCGTGCCTCATAATCAGAAAGTGGTTTTGGCACGTAAAACCCCATAATTTAAAAAAAACTTACGAAATTTCCACCGCCACTTTTACCACGCTCCAATGATGACCCAGCCTTTCTCTACAATGTGTTATACTGTGTTTGGACATGAGCTTGATTGTATTTGTTTTATTGACAAATGGTAATCATATCAGTAGAAATATTTTCGCTCACGAATTGACTTGTAAACGCGCAAAGAAGGAACAATGCACCTACGTAAAACTTAAATCACTAGCGCGTAAACTTTGTTGAAGACTCTTCATAGGTGTGCTTTGGCCTCAGTTGTCTTACGACCCATAACCCGAGTGAAACGATAGTTTGAGTAGCTTCTGTGTACCGGCGATACCATTGAGAAATTGGAAAATGGCGCAAAAGATAAAGCCATGCGTGCGAAGGTTCGCGAACAGACGGGCGAGTTCTCGTTCCGCACTGCACGCCTCTTCCACTCCACACAGCGCCAGGCGCATGCACGTCAAGATAGAACACGCGGACCGGATGTGCTCCGATCCCGGGTTTCCTTGCATGCGTGCTGTCGCTGCTGTGCCGCTGCCATCGACGCCCCGCCGTGTTGCAACGTTCAGTCTCGGCCAGCTCGCGCTGTGCTTTGGTTCAGACAAGAAGGGGAGGGATGTCGGGTGGGGAGAAAGAGAGGGAGGTGAGAGACCTCCTTCTTCTTCTTCTATTTTTTTGTGATGGCGCCTTAACGAGGCTTCGTTTCCGGAAGGACACTGGCGACCAAATCAGTAGCGCCTGCGACCGACGCCACTGCATCGGCGGCCGCTGGAGTGCTCTCATTTTTCGACAGTCGCTGATTATGGCACGCTCGAGCTTTCCCGTTACGCCGGCGCCTGCCGAGCGAGGACGACAGGCGAAGTCGGGAGAGGCCGGCTCGAGGCGCGCGGAGACGCCGCCGCCGCCGCCCCGGGAACAAGTCGCGCGAGAAAAATGAGCCCCCGGCTGCTCGTATCTTCCGCCCTTTGTCTCCTGAGGAAGCTGGCTAGGCGGAAATCAACCGATGACGAAAGCGCGCATGTCTCTCACCGCGCTGCCGTTGGTTACTGGGCGCTCCTTGTGTGCAGAGTGCACCGCTGCCGGCGCGCGTCCGGCCCCCGCGGCGCCTCCAAGTGTTACGGCGGCAATACGAATAGCGACATGCCGGCTGTCGAAATTCCCGGCCTCCAGAATAAGGGTGTACTGCGTTTTACTGTACAGCCGCATGGATTCGACTGCTGCACCACTGCGCTTTCGCTAGGCTTTTTCGCTTAGCCAATCTATTCTTGAGCTATGCGCGCCGATCTGTGCGATAACGTGCTTGTGTATATCTAATTTCGCATCAGTGTCGTCGGTGCAGTTTGAGCGAAGTTACACCGCATGACAAATTACACACCCGCTCATAAACCTAATTTTCGCACGAATCTTACAGAAGTTACAAAATAGTAAACAGCGTATAGTGAAAGACAAATCCTAATCAAAAACAGAGGAAATGGCGTTTTTATATAGAAGCTTGAAAGAAGAAGCTATATGGAGCTTCTTGCTGGCTAGTTGATTCATAATGAAGGAACTTCCAGTCCGTCTCTCTCCTTTCTCCTCCTTGTGTTAATCGCACTGCTCCTTCAGGGAAGGAGATGCTATTTCATTGTACCACTCGAAATGTGCAAAAAATATTTGGTTGACCAGTACTGCGTTTCATTGGAATTACATCGAGGCAGAACGAAATACGATAGCATAAATGTTAGGAAAAGGCCATCTATGCTGCGCCAGAATGTCGCAGTTGTGGACGCGATCCTCTTATGGAAAACACACTAGGCTATCGGATGCGAACAAGGATCAGCATATACAAATCACCTTGGTCTTTGAAAATTGGGTGTACTGTGTGAAAAAAAAAAACACGTGTTGCAGAATCTGAGCATTTCATTGTGGCCCTTTGCTATTACACTGTGGAGAAAACGTCAGTGCTTCATAACCTACACAAGAAAGGATCCCCATGAACAGGTGCGTGAAAGATGGTTTTCTCAGAAGCCATCAGCAGAGGTGGAAAGCAGGTCTGTCACATGATGGCCAAATAGTTGTCTCCGGCACTGCACTCAAACTCCAGCTCCACCGCAGCCGTTCTCTTTAAAATATCGAATAAACGAAAAGAAAAACAAGAAATGAAAGAGGATGAGCAAGTATAGGTTTCTTAATGTGTCGCTGCTGTAGTTCCTTCTATGTGGACCCATCATTTTCAAGAAACACATAATATGCATTCGGGGTGCCCCAGTAACATGATGCAAGATTTCTTAGTTTTTCTTGTTTGTTCTTTAAATTCTGCGATTTTACGTGCCAAAACCACAATACGATTATGAGGCACGCCATAGAGGGCGACTCCAGATTAACTTTTACCACCTGGGGTTCTTTAACGTGCACCATATGCACGGCACACGGGCTTTTTTGCGCTTCGCTCCAATCGAAATGTGGCCGCCAGGGCCGGGATTCGATCCCGCGCCCTCGGGCTTAGCAGCGCAATACCAAAGCCACTAGACACCGCTATGGGTAGGAGCAGGATTTCAAAAAAGACAATGCCTTCAATGCGATTAGAACCAACTGTTTGACATTAGAAGTTCCTTAAGGAAACCTCCGTGGTTGTTTGTGTTGCCCTTAAACAATTTTAACTTATTAACTTACCAGCACTTTACGGCCATACTGTCAGTACTGGGTATTTGAACGCCTTTGAATACTACACTTTTAGTTTTTTGCGACGTGCTGCGTTTTGCTTAGCGCTTTTTTTTTCTTTCGCGTTTAAAAGGAAGCGCGCGATATTTTGAAAAAGTCGTTGTGGCCTGTCGCTTGCGCACCGCAGTAGTGTTGCTCTCAAGCCCACAGCCAACGTATTAATTCTGTCATCGAGCTAAGTGACCAGGCTGGCCTATAAATTTATGCAGCATCAGAAAGAGGTCACATTCATGTTTGAAGGAAATGCAAGTGCCCATTCAGTGCGTTCTGTGGCGAAAAGGCCGAAAACGATAACATAGGGCTCGATTCAGTTTCAGTCGTCGTCAAGGCGCTTAGCCCAGCGGCCGCACTTCGAAGCTACCAGTATTAAGTGTTTGCTAGCCAAAGTATCGGGCAGGACGATAAGTTTAAGCTTGAACACAAACGTGTGAAGCGTATGTGGTGTACACGCGCACAACTAGAAAACAATCGTAGTTAACAACGACGCTGTGGCACGGGTTGGTAGCTGACGTGAGACAGTTACGAAATGGCAAAAGTTCGACCTCCAAGCTGCGCCACGTATGTGCTCGGCGACACTAGGCACAGCCGCAGCTGTCGGGGACCATGCATTGTACATGTGAGCAGTGAGCAGCAGTTGCTGCAACTCATAATGTTATCATCCCCAAAAACAGGAGGTGTCCTTTTTGTTTTTCATTGCTAGGGACACGTTCCGCAAGAAGCGAGAAGAAGCGAGACGGAAAGCACAAACTACTTTAATATTCGAGGTTCGTTCTTCGTTAGCGGGTAATGTCCCAAGTGAAATTCGTTTTGTGGCTAGACCGCTACGGGTAGAAGCGTACGTCAATTTTGGGCGTTGCAATATCACCGTCGCGTCAGGCGTGCGGGCTCGACGGCGGCTAAGACGAATGAAGATGGCGTGAAAAATAAAGCGAATGCGGCGGGAGTTAAGCAACGATGCAATAGCATAATATTCTAGTCACTTCGTTTCTCGTGAAGTTTCCGCGTGCGTCGGCGCTGCATATTCAGCAGCCATTACCGAGATGAGCGCATTATGGACAGCAGCTGTACAGCTCTCGGTGCTCGCGCCTTTCTTGCGGGCACCGATACACGGTGCGGAGGAAGGGACGGCGAGGCGACTCCGGCGCCGCTAAGTAGTCGGCCCCTCGCGAGCGGGATGGTCCGAGGAAGGGTGTGGGGGTGGACCGTCGTCTCCTGCGTCCATTGTCCTGCGGCGATCGTCTGTCTTGACCGGCTGCCGGCAGCTCTGGCTGCCGCGCCGGCCCTTGTGACCCATTGTGGGACGGTGATTAGTCACCAGCGAAGCGCCCGCGACTTCCCTGCGATGCCTTTATTTTGGCCCTTCTCTGGCGCTCCGCTTGGCGATCGAGAAAACCAAGAGGCGCGCGCCGAGGAACCGACCATTTTTCTTAGATGCATTCCTCCCATTACGCTCGCTCGCTCTTTGGCACGTCCGTGGCGCGGTTACCGGAGCAACTGTAGAGGCGTATGAGCTTCGTGCGTGTAACACGTCCCGGACACAGCGCGCGCATGAAGGAGCTTGTAAGGCGAGCAATAGCTCGATGCAGACGTCATCTGTTGTGCCGCTGACGTTCTTGGCGTGCAGCCCCTCCACCCCTTCCTGTACTCCCGTTCTTGCCTTCGTGTCCGCGTGCGGGACGAGATCGCGGAGCCCACTTGGTGGCTGTGTTGCTTTTTTTTTTTCGCTTACGCGGGCATAATGCGCCGAAATTGATGCCCATGGAACCTGGGTGGTTCAGGAAGCGCCATCATTGAATAATTGAACTCGTGTTCACGACGCGGAAACCTCGACTTCGTTGATCTATTTATTATTTGGAGTAATGACTCTGGAATCATTTCGGGAAACATTTTTACTAGAATCACTTGCAATCTCGTTCAAGCCATTACCTGAAGCGATAAATTCCAAGTCCATTTTGTCTCATAATTTATTCATCCAGCCTCACTAGAGTGTTGGAAAGTAGGGGACTGGAAGCGGCTCGTGGTCAGGCGCGCATGGCTTTGCCTTTCCGACTAGCCGAGCCGCTATGGATGAAAAACAAATTAAGTCTTAAAGAATTCCGCGATTCTCACGTGCTGCTCATTATCCCGAATAAAACAGTATTGCAGATCATAATTAACGGTCAAATTAAAAAAATAAACCATGTCCAACACCATGTTGCGTCATTTCCTGATGTTTACAGTATATTACATAATTGAACGTATACAGTCAGCGTCAGAAGTTTACGAATCGCGAGATCTGAGAAAACGCTGAACTTCCGAGCAGTTCGTGACCGTGAATAAAAGCGTACGGCAATACGTTTTTCGCGTGTACTGGTAGAATTTGTAAATCCGAATACCAGGTGGTGCGCCCAGGCAGCAGAAATATTCACCTATTTCTCAGATCCCGTGGTTCGTAAATTTTTTGACGCCTACTGAACCACTGCAGTTGTGATGGTGGGTTTCTATACGGATGCATCCCTACAAGGCTCAGCGATGGTTTGAAATGGAGTTGTCTCTTCACCGAGAATTTATTACGGCGGCGAAATTAGAAGAGGCGGCGGCGTTGTGCTCCATCCATTTTCTGCGAGCGCGAGAAGGATAGAGAAATCGGGGTGAATCTGGCAAGAAGGGCGCCGCCATATTCACAGTGGTTGTGTCGGCCTTAGGCGTAACACGAGGAGGCCTTGAGATTCACGCTAGTTTTGAGATTTTGGGTCTTGCATTTTGCGTTGAAGCGAACCCGAAACCCGAGGGCTGTCTAAGCTGTACACGCGTGTGTCATACAGTGGACCGCTGTCTTTGTGTCCTTATAGGGCGCTTCGAAAGTATACATACTAATATCATAATATAATAATCATAATAATATTAACATAACCATTCTCCTACTCGCTTGGGCCATCATTAACACTTTGCACTTAAACACCCGTACACTTAGATTTAGGTGCACGTTAAAGAACTCCAGGTGGCCAAATTTCCGGAGTCCCCCATTACGGCGTGCCTCATAATCAGAAAGTGGTTTTGGCACGTAAAATCCCCTTAATTTAATTTTTTCTAACACTTTGCACTCATTTCGTTCCATTATCCAAGGGTTACGCCGCTTGTACCTGCCACCGTGGCTCACTGTATACTCTGCTGCGATACACGAGCTTACAAGTTGGATTCCCAGCTGCTGCGCGTCAAGAAACTCAAGGCGGTCGATGTTAATCTGGAGATCCTCACCGCTACGATGTATCTCATAACTCGTAAGGTACATTAGAACGAGCATACTATTATTTATTTATTTATTTATCTATTTCTTTATTTATTTATTTATCTGTATATTTACTGGTTTACTGATTTGTTTATATTGTTAGTTCGTTAGTTAGTCCTCTTCGAACAACCTAGCCAAGGGCACAATACCCAGCAACCTAAGTTACACCAGTTAATTATTACATTGATGTCGAACTGCAGGTGGTTAATACCGTCTTTATCGATTATTTCATGAAATCCAACGCAATAATCGGCCCTCTTTTTTGGCTTCTATACGTTAGGCAGTGTATACATATCCAGGGATAGCTAAGAAAATTATGTAATTATAATCAAGCTAACTGTGTACAATTATTTTTCAAAAGAGTGAGAAATGAACATTGAGAGAATCTTAACAAACATTGAGGGAATCTTAACAAACACTGCTGGAATTACCAGGCAATCGTATTCGCAATCAGAGAACAATAACTTTTACACGTGGTGAAGATTATCACAAACGCGTCATTCAGGATTGTACAGCACTTGTACTTACGTGGAACATGGGTACCCGTCGCGTCAACTGTAGATCAATCTAATCACTTGGCGAGGGGTTGATCATTTTTCATAGTTTTTTGAAGATTGTGTGTTTAGCAAAGATGGCAAAACATTACACACACATATATATATATATATGTGTATATATATATATATATATATATATATATATATATATATATATATATATATATATATATTTTTTTTTTTTTTTTTCGAGCACTTTTTTTTAAATAGACGCCTACTTCATCAAGACGGACATAATTGGCAAGAAAAACCAGAACAATTCTTTGACTAATTGGTGTATTTACAATATTTATTTAGTTACGTACTTGACGGCACATGTTTATATTGGAAAGTTGAACAGTATTGTCATAAAACTCTACTTTCCTGTTTCTTACATTTCAAGATGGCCATGCAGACCTAAATAACTGGCGTCAAATTACTCGCCCAATTTACCTGGACGCGCCACCGCGAAGCGCGGCTCTCGGTGCAACCGACCTGTGACGATAGATGGAAGGAATAAAATAATTCTTTGGTACCGCGCGGTAAAACGATCTGTCTCCCTGCTGCTGAAGTGCCTATGCGTCCAGTCGGGAGTTGCGCAAGCCGCGAATCGGAACTGGCTCTTTGGAAGAGGGAAGTACAACGGCAGCTTCATTTCACGCCTCTTTTTTTATATTACAGAGGCGTTGTACGTAGCGCCATGCATCGCGGTGCCGCATGCGTAATCAGCTAAATAAGGTACCCAAGGTTTGATCCCACCATCGGGCACGTAGTCAATTTCTCTTTCTTTTCTTTTTTTTTCTCTCTCTCTCTGTATTTGTGAGCTATTCGGCAAGACAGCAGCCAGCAGCCGCGGCCAGGAGAGTTCGAGAGAGTTGGCAAAGAACGCCTCGCTTTAAAACACACCGTATAGAATGTGCTGCACCAATTGGGCAATCGTCCACTATAAGAACTGGAAGTTTTAGGCCAGTGCTCCCAAAGAAACTTCACGCAGAAGGCTTTATTTGCGTTACTAAGGTCCGTGTGGTCTACGGGTCTTCATGATAGAGTTTAAGAGCGCCGCCCGCTACCGCTGTGTAGTGTACGCGGTCACTTGGTTTGTTCTCGTCTCTCCTATTCCACTCTCCCTTTTTATCACCCTACCCCTTCTCCCCGTGCAGTGTTCCCAACTAGAACTACCTTTGGTTAACCTCCCTGCCGTTCTTTTCATTCTTTATTTCTCTCTCTCTCTCTTTCTAAAATTTTGTGTATATATATATTCTGGGGTTTTACGTGCGTTTCAAATAAAACAGCGTTACATATAAGCCAATCAGCCATCACACTGGGTTACGTTTATTAAAAACAAAACTGATAAGAGCGGAAGTTTTCATTATCAACAAACGGCCACTGCCCCTCCGAGCTCTCCCTCGGTAAACCATGTGTAACGTACACGTCGTACGAGTACGAGCATTTCTCTAGCTCAGCACATGCTACCGTTTCTTGAAGGGAAGCGGAACTGGGCTTAACTAGGCATAACTAGGCTTAATAGGCTTAACTGCTCCCATTGATAACCAGTTTATCAAAGCAACGCTTTAGTGAATATGAGGGGGCGTGACCCTTGATGTCGAAGAAGCAGTGTCTTCCGAACTAGATATGCTGCACATGCGCAGCAGTATAACGTAGAAAATCTTGATTGCGGTCAATAATATACTTCTCATGCGGGGATGTTCTTATACTTATCGTAAACTGAAGGCGCGCTTGAGTTTGAGCTTATTGAACGTCACATAGGGGGGGTTACATATGGAGAAAGGTATACAGAAAGAGGTCCCTTGTGTGAACACTGCAATGGGACCTCTTGTTAAGATACGCATAAAAATAATGCAAGATAACAGAACCAATTGCGAAATGCTTGCATACAGTACAAGCAAACAGAATCAATTGCGAAATACAAGCAAACAATACAAACAAATACAGGTAGTTGGAAAGAATAGGAATAACGAACAGAAGAACTAATCAAAACTGAATAACACATGCAAATAAATGACTAAATAAGCGAAGGCATAACGAAGTATCACATATTTAATCAATATATATTGAACAACAATAAATCACACGACATGAAGTAACTGAAGGAACATAATTAAGTATACACGAAATGCACTGGAGAGGAGAAAGAAGTAGCGACAGCGATCGTCATATAAATGAACTGCTCATGGACAGGCGGGCTGAATGCTTGAAAATAATTAATGAGGAGGACGTTTTGGCCTCCAATGGTAGACTATTCCACACTTTGATGGGAGCGAAGCTTATGGTATTTTGTCCGTAATTAGTGCGAGCCCTAGGCAGCAAAATATTATTATTGTGGGAAAACGTGTATTATTAGAGTTAGACGTAAATTTATTTCCTATAATATAAATAAGACTTGGATTACTCACGATGCTGTCGGCCAAAGTAGATCAATTAAAGAAAATAATATTTGAAATAGGAAGGATATTTAGTAAGGAATATAGTGGAGCCGAATGCGCGTGATATGTGCTTTTGGTTGTAATACGGAGTGACTATTATTGAATAAGTTAGACATAAGTTAGACATGGTAAGTTAGACATGGAACCTCTTCGCCTGCTCGTACTATAATGCTTTACTCGTGTTTGCCGAGGGATATTATTTGAATTGTTTATTATCTTCTCGAAAATCATTCCAATGCAAAGAGAGATCCAAGGGCTTTTGTCTTTTGCTGCAATATTGCGATTTTCATGGCAGTTCTTGAAGTCCCTTCATTTAGTTCACTGTTCTTATCATTTCATGCTTACGTATCGCCATTACTCGAAACGGAAACAGCAATCTACACAAAAACAAAAACTCAAGCATGTAGCAGCGTTCGCAGGGAGCAATTCCTGCTAATACTTACATTTTCGAAAAGAAAAAGAGACATATGAAGGAAAAAGCTGCAGTACAGATTTGGATCTTTTTAGTTTCAATCCCCGGCTAAGCGTTCTTTTTATAATAATAGTAATAATAATAATAATAATAATAATAATAATAATAATAATAATAATACATCGAGATACCTAGCCTTGTGTGCAATAGGGATGATTTCTCACACTGGATTCTTTTCATTCGCAGCGCCTAGCTCCGCCGGGGTCAGATTATAGGCACAAAAGCAACAAGGCGCTGTTTTGTTTCAGCCAGGTCCATAGGCGTGCCGTGCGGGCTTCGCCGTGCTCGCCCAGCCATTTCTCCCCGACGTCTCCTCCTCCAGCCGTTGTTGATCTTTCCTTGTTTACCCTTGATGGCTGTGGGCCTCCGGAACAGCAACAAAATGGCTCGAGCCGAAACACGAAAAACAGGGTGTGAAGATAGCGGAAAGAATCGCGCCGAGTTTATACACTCGCCCGCGGATCTTATAAGAAGTGCATCGATTTTTCTTCTCGCCGGCAGCGTCGGCGATAGTTTTGTATCCCAGCTCGGGCCAAAAGTGCGAGCTTGCCCCCAAGCGTCTCTTCGCAGATGATGGGCGCTTGTTCCCCCCCCCCCCTCCCGCCTCTAAGTATCGCACCGAACGAGCGTGGAAATCTCGCTACGAAGCTAATAACGTGCCGTCAACCACCGTACGAAGTAGGGGCCAGATAGGCGCGTGACTCTAACCCTGTTCTAATGCCCTTGAGGTCTACTGGAAGCCTCCCATTTATACACCTCCGCCGGTTGAACGCCGCGCCTGCGCCGTATTTAGGTACTTTTCCCTCCTTATCTACTTTCGACTCTACGAATAAGCTCGATTAAACTGGCCGTTTTCCACCTATAAACGCGGCTTAGAGAGGCGCCTCTCTCGCGTGGGACTTGGCCTTTCTCGTTCTTTGTCGACCAGGCATGTTCTTGAGTTATTCTACGCTCCTAGGCGTGACTTTGCTGCGTTTTTTGTTGTTATTTTTATCGTAATTTTTATTGTTATTCTGTGTGGACTATTCGGCATGAAGTGCTGAAGAGACCAGTGATTGCTGCGTTACTTTCTGTAGCGAGAGCTTCAGGTGTACGCTAAAGGCGTAGGCTTGTCACTGACTTAGTCAATCTATACAGCTGAACGCCCATAGCTGCCGACATTGCTTCACGCAGAGTAGACACACGGCAACGCCTGATGTAAGATTGAGCAAATAGTGCAGCCGGTCTCTGATCACGTAATGGATAGTACCGCTGCCTTTCGCGTTCTCTTACTTCGCTCTCTCTGCTAAGCTGAAAATCAGTCGGCCGTCCGCACTCTATAACAGGCAGCCCAGAGAAGGATGGCCCCTGGCCCCACACAGACGGAGGGAATGGAAAAAGCTAAAAGCGGATCGTGGAGGAGCGGACGACTGGAGCGAAAGCCGGGCACAAGATATCTGTTCTCCTCAAACGCAGGACGACCGAAACTCACGCGCACACACAGAGAGGGGGAGAGAGACAGTATGACACGGAGAACAACGACTCCCCTGGGGAGAAAAGAGGCCGCAACACAAAGCGGGAGATGGAGTGGAGCGGGGAGAGTGGAGGTGCGTATCCACGCCAGATCGCGTAGACGTCTCCTGGACGAGAAGCGAATTGGCCCAGACGAGACAGCGATCCCGGCAAGGGGCCCCCGTCTCGAGGTCGGCGCGGCGGCCGGGTGAGATTCGAGCCGCGGTTCGCCCCCAGCCGGCCACCCGTCTGCTGTTGCGAAGACATCGGGTGCCGCGCCGATTGCTGCCCGGGGGCCCCTCTTCGTGCCGCACAAAGTGGCCTTGACGTTGGCCAGACACGCGCCGCACGCACACGCGTGGCTCGTGGCGTGCATGGGCTCGGCCTAATGACGCACGCGCGACCATGAGCCCATGCGTGTTGCTTCACTCCGGAACGTGATTCGGCTCGAAGAACTTATTCATTCCCTTCTGCAGTCGCAAGTGAAATGGCGCTTTGGAGAACTATATGGGAAGCAAAGCTCATACCTCGTGCCTTGTTTTATTTTATTTGTGGCGTAATTACTTCTTTAATGACCCGATTACCTTCAGTATTAGGGGCGTGGACGGAAAGCCGGCACGGATATCGAAAGTGCCAAAAATTTTTTTGGATTTGGGACGGCTTGCACGCGTTTGATAACGAAAATAATTGCGATTTTTAATTTGAGGCCTCAAGTTGGTACCTCGACGAGGCGCACTGCAGGGGACAACCAGCCCCGCACAAGTGTCCCCGGCGAGGCTGCTGCTCCGTAGAGCAGTGGTGCGATGACTCGAGCAGAATACACGTGCGTCGAATATGTTTTTTTTTTCTTTTTTCGGTAGGTGTAAGGAGAGAATATTCGTTCCCCGCTGCTCTGATTGACTATAGCTTATGCCGAGTCCATTGCTTCTCGGGAGTATAGGCGGGTGCGCCGGGTGCCGACCGACAAGTTTACTTACATTCTTTTGATATCAAGAGTATTTACGCGATGAAGCAACTTACAGGACAAGTAAATTTGGGGTTTTATTACGCAGCAACCGGAACGAGAAAGTGCACTAGAAATTCTAGACTAAAGATCTAGGAAATAGATTTATGCGCCTTGGAGGGGGGAACGCCTATTCGTGCTATTTTGTAAACAACAATGGATTCGTGAATATAGACAGCTCAACGCGTGGGCAGTCATGGTTTAACCGAACGAATAATGTGAAAACAAAACAATAAGTTGAAAATACGCATCCAAGATCTCAGATGTGCGCCGACTCAGCTCCGTAGATCGCGTAATCATTTTAGTCTTGCTTTCTATCTATATCGATCTAAGTGGTACGTGATACTACGCATAGTATGTCTTTACAAAACATTCCCGTTATCTTAAGTAAATGAAGTTGACGTAAAAAGACAATCTACCGAAAATGTAGTTTGCGACATCTCGTGAAACAACCATGTAGAACATGCAAAGGTATTGACAAATTTCGAGAAATATCAAATTCAGGGAGTGGCGAATAATAAGAGCATATCACCAGCGAAAGTTTCGGTGTCACTTTGATACTTATTTAACGCAAACACAGTGAATACATAAGGTTTCATACATGCGGAATCGAGCTGCGTTGAACAACACACGCATGCGTACGCGTCCCCAAGAACCACATACGATATTTCCCGCGTCCCCTTCATATCGAAACAAAGGACAGATAATCGAATGAACTCATTTTTTTTATTGATTACAGTATGTATGCCATAATTGTCCATCAACAGCTGTCTCGCGCGTGCGGCATTACAAATCCCAACTTTACAAATATAAAGTATATCGTCTAAAGAAAATAATACCAGGGCCGGGCTAATGTAGCGACTCTATGCCAATGCCAGGCGACCATGAGTGGTGGACGATAATAGTGTCATACAATAGAGAGGAAGAACTCGCTGCATTATACTGACCCAGTATGTTCCCTATTAAACGTCCGTGGAAGTAGCCCGTGGTCAGCAGTGCAGATTTTCGGAAACATCTGCGTGTGCGAGTGCATGCATTGTGCCCACATGCGCGCCAACTGGGCGTTTTGTGTGTGTCGGAGTTGAACGAGACAGGAAGCACGGTGAAGGTGTCACGGTCTAACCGGATTCGCTCCAGCGAAAGCGTATCGCGTCGGGCACCTCGTGCACCGCCCAGTGAGGCACCCATCTGTCGCCGTTCGCGGACGCGACGAGGGACAGCAGCGTTGCAGCCAAGCGGCGGCGCGCTGCTTCCCGCCGCAGGTGGCGGTGTTCGCCGGAGGACGACAAACAGCTGGCCCGTCTCGGGTTGCGAGGACGGACCTCCTCCGCGGTCGCTGCGGGGCCTTGTATTTAGCCGGGATGCCGGCGCCGACCTTGGTCTTCGGGTCGCCGGTTGGGCGCCGCCGCATGCGTCTGCGCCAACTGCAAAACTTCCTCGGCATAGAGACGCGTTTGATAGATGCTGATGTGTCTCCTTATCTGACTCCGTTCGTCTGACTGCTGCACGGGATGTCACTACGCGAAGCTTCTGTAAAGCGCTCTTCTTGGTTTTCCGCTGTACATTGTTGCTTCCGCCAACATCTTTTTTTTTCTCTCTCTCTTCCTTGGCGGTGCGAAGGAAACGACGTTTTACGTTTTCGACCTCGCAGAGGACTGCAACGTTACCCTCATTAGTTGGCCCGTAGGTGAATAATTTGATTATTCTTTAGTAGTAGTAGTAGCATAAACTTTGCTTATCGTGTGAGCTTTGGGCGGTGGGTGGATCTCTCAGTCAAGGTCTCCACTGGTCTCTGCGGTTCACTCAGCTCGATCAAGAAGAGCTCTCTGGCTCTCTAGATCTTCGCTAGCAAGCAAAACCTCCCACTGCCTGTTACTCGGAATTTGCACCGTAAGGGGCGAATTTGAATTTGGAGGCCGTAGTTTACATGTCCACGTAACATGGGCAAGAGTTGGCCGCTCCCCGCACCAAGGACACGTATCTACATCGAGTGCAAGGTGTGTCTTATTAAGTATGTGGAGGTGTGGATATATGTTTGTCTGTATGCGGCGCCATTCTCTGGCCTGTTCTCCTGTAAGGTCGGGGTGTCGGCGGCTGTATTTTTGTCTCTCGTTTCTTTGGTTTTCGAGGATGTCGTGCGGGTGGATCGGGGCTTCCTCGAGATGCCCGACCGGTGCTTGGATGCTTAGTCCTCGAGCAGTTCGGTCCGCCCTCTCATTTCCCTTAAATCCAGAGTGCGCCGGACACATTATCACGTGGTGCCAATCTTGGGTGGTGCCTAGCATTCTGTAGATTTGAGGTGGCACCCGTCATGAACGAACAGCATGCTGCCTGGGAGTCCGTCATGAACAATGCAGATTGTTGTTTGGTCTCTGCATCTCGAAGGACCAGCGCTATGGCTGCTGCCTCCGCTGTGCAGGCCCAAGCTGTCCTAATGGAGGCCGTTATCGCTGTGGACTGATTGAGGGCCACTATTGTAAAGTTGTCTGTCGCCACTCTACAATCGTCCGTGTTCTATATGTTTGGATTTCTTCCATATTTGTTTTGTAATGTTTTGTAATCGCTGCATTATGCTGACCCAGTATTTTCCCTATTAAACGTTCGTGGAAAGTAGCCCGTGGATAGCAGTGCACATTTCATGCTTTTCTTCTGATTTGGTGGTGTTCCGTGCTCATTCTTTCGTATTGGTGAAACTAGAATTTCGTCTCTTGTTTTTCTGAGTAGCAAAACTGTTTCTTCCCCGGCGTACTGCACTCTCAGGGGATATCCCAGCTTTTGCAGCAGGGACCTTCCTTGTTCTGTTGGATTCAGGCGTTCTTTCTGTGCCGTCACCACCAACACTTATGATTATTCTTTAATTTCTTTATTTTAAACCATTCTTTTGCATATAAGTGAAATTCCGGGGGCGTATGGCTTCCAACTTCTCCATTTCAACGCCATTTAACCCTACCTACCTAGCACCAATTACCCGGTTGCCCTTACGTTCAGGTCTCAGTAGTGGAGTTCATTTCCGAGCGCCGATATCTCCTTTTGCACGACAATACATTTACAGAAATTTCGACTCAGCTTCGGAATTAGATACTAGAATAGTTAGTAATATTAGCTGATGAGTTGGGTAAATAAGTTATCTGATAAAAGCTATGGAGTTTTGAAGAATTTATGAGAAGAAGAAAAAAACAATGAAAAATAAATACCGCCGTAACAAAGCCAAAGTTCGCTTGGCGCAGCCACGCAGCCTGTTCACAGAAGGTAGTGTTCCTGACAGAAGCCTGTTCAAGACGTGGCTACTTAAATATGAAAATGTGTTTGAATAATTTGCAGCCACCGGAGTGGCCCCTGCAAAATTGCCTGCAGAAGAACTTTGCCGGCGTCGGGTGAATTTAGACTCGATTTTGGGGATTTTGAAGAATTAAGTGCGCAGCGGGAAACCGTCACCAACTTTGCATGATTGAAACGTGGCCGCTGTAGCGGGAATGCGGAAAAATCCTGTTGGCTGATTCGCTTCTTTTTACCCCTGTCGTGCTACACGTAATACGTGCGCGTTAATCGACCCTAAGAACACCACGATTCGTTCGTTCGTTCATCTATAGTATTTGCGCTACCAAGGAGTGTCGCGATAGGGATTAGGGTTTCCGTTGGCGAGGGAAGAGAGATATCGGTTTCCGGCTAATCGTGCAGTTTAGCGAGCGAAGCATTTCCCTGCTGAAGCCGCCAAGCAGCGAGCGAATGACGCCCAGACGGAGGAGGGGGACGACAAAGCAAGAAAGATGTGGCAGCAGAAACAAGGCGCCGCGAGCCCGCAGCAGTCAAAGCGACGGCACGAGGGTTGGGTGTTTGTCATCCGGCCGCCGACTGCGGGTCGCTGGGGCTGGCGTCGCTCCGCCTCTTCAATGGCGCATCCGCGGCCTGTCGGCCCTAAATGAAATCGCAGCAATGGGGGAAGCCGGTCTGCCGAGAGCCCCGCGCTAGAAGTGCTTGCCGGCGGCTGCAAACGGTAGCGGCCCCCTTCCCTCGAAGGAAGAGGGCATGCCGCACACGCGCCGGTTGGGAGAGATGTTCTATGAAGGGGGCCACTTCGGGTGGGAAAACAACGAACCGCCGAGGACGGCCGCAGTGCCTGCTGCGGGCCGGCCAATTCCACAAGAATGGTCCATGTTTGCGCGTAAGTGCGCCTTTAAAAGGGCCCTGAGTAACACGTCTTTTTTTAAGATAGTAAACGGTCAATACTCGACGTATGATCGACACTGTTGTCGTGGACACCTGAACCAAATATTACTCGATAGTGCACTGCAGAAAACGTGCAATAGTGCTCTAAAGATCGTTCAGGTTCCACAAACTCACCGCCGTCTTTTTAGTATATCTGGTGGCACAATTGCAAACCCTATGTATATTGGCCGGGTTTCTCATCACGTCACGACAAACAAATGTGCAGTTCCTTGCGTAAGAAATTGGACAGCGTTACTATCATTATTCATATCAGATTGCTATATAATGATGGTAAAAGAGCATTGAGCCAAAAGTGCAATAAGCAATTTTCATTTAGGGCTCCCAGTCTTCAGCAACTTTCGTTTGCTCGAGTTATGCCCCACTTCCTCCGTAGTACACGATCGTGTCATCGCTAAAGTTTCGTTGAACGCCTCGCTTAAACGCCTCGCTTAATAGGTGTTAACGTGCCCTGGTGCGCGTTCGTGTTTTCGAATTCTCGGCTAGGATGAGGATCGAATCATCTCAGCCCTCGTTGTTCGAAACGTCGTTCATTCTAAACATCTCAACGTTGTTCTAAAAGGCGCAGCACGAACTTAGTCTTGGTGCAAGTGCTGTACGCAATGGAACGTGATTAAAGATCTGTGGCGCTACAGTTACTACGCTGTGTCTCATGGCGCTAATTTCAGCTTAGGAAACTTTAGCGCTCGTTCTGCTTCATTGCTCTATGTGGGGGCATACACAAAATACGAGTAAAAATCCAAATTTAAAGCCAACGAGAGCGTTCGAGTTTAGCAAGTGATTAGCATCGAAACCGGAAGTTGTGGTTGTCACGTCATCAGTGGGCGCAGCATTGGGGGCAACCTATTCCAACGTGCATGTGGTGCAAGAAGGAGCAGGCGCACCTTGCAGGGTCTCGGAAGTAATATTTGATTCCCTTTAACTCCGCTCATAGGCAATGCCTTCGAATACTCCTTCCTGTAGCATGATCACGAAGTGATGCTCTTTCATGCCAAAAACATTTCACAACTTTGTCATTTGGTTAAAATCGTCTTTTGTAATTTTACTGTTGTTTATGATCGTGGTCGTTGTATTTTACCAGCATCCTTGCTTCCCACTTACGTAATACCTAGCAAGGCATTCTTAGAGGTTATTATGGGAACAAAGAAGTGTTCCAGGGCTCCTTATTCGCCACTCTACTTCCCCCGTTGCAAGCTACATGTCTCTCGATCTCTAATTGTAAGTTTTGTCTTCTGCTATATCGAATAAGCGGCATCTATGGCTGACATATCCCTCCCCAGCATTTCGTGACTTCGGCCGACTTTGCTGAGCTTGAGCGGTGATCACTTCGGCTGCTCACGTTCTGTTAGTTTCGCAATGAATAATAACTTAAAATAAAAAGACTAGGGGGAGCGGAGCGGGGTGCACTGCAATAGGGGCGCCACAACCAAGCTTGCAAAGAAGGCTAACCAACAAGCCATTCAGCTTAGGAAAGACGGAATCGATCGCTATACATTCAAGGTCTGTAAAACGAACTATAAATATATAGTCGATGTTTAAACATACGTCAAAAAATAGATTGAACCGAACTCGCGTCAACTAGCAACTACTGACAAAAACATGAGCAACGCGACTATAGTCGAAGCGACGGCGGTCGCTGTCATGCCCATTTGTCACTCGTCATACAAACCACATGCAAGTGACGTTTGCAGGTGTCGAGACGTGCGGCCAGCGCTGTAGGCTCGATTGTTGCACTTAGACACTGTTTGGTCCCGAATTCACACACAATGTTCTTACGCTAGAACTGTTCGTAAGATCAGATGCCAGCCAACTGTCACGTTGGACATGTTATTGGAGCAGGTGTCCGGTCAATGGCAAACAGCACTTACGAGCGAATAGCTTGGTGAATTAGTCCCGAAATACCTCGGCTAACGGCAAGCTCTCAGTTTTCATTTCTATTTGACAATAATAAGAAAGCTACCGCAAATGGCTGCGCGCTACGACTCGACTTGTGCGCACATCTGGCGTTATTCTGCTCTCTTCAGAGAAATGCTGCCTTGTTTCATTCACTCGGTAGTCAATGAGGCCTTACTCTGTAAGTGTCAATGGGCAAGCAATTTCAAACGCACGGAAACACCGCTTCTTAGAGGTAATTAGCGAACGTGACCTATCATGGAGCCCGCACGTTTTGTAAAGAAGAGGTTAACGACAATAACACACATCCTCAAATTTCTCGGCGGAAAGTCATGGGGCAGATCGGTGCGGTCAATGCTGCAGCTTTATAATGTCTTGTTCCTCTATTTCGCAAGATACGGCCTGCCTGTGCTAAGCAACACCTGCAAAACAAACCTGCGGGCACTCCAGGGACTGCAAGCTCAAGCCCTAAGGACGTGTCTTGGCCTTCTGAAGTGTGTGTCTACAGCGGCCACGACTGTCATAGCGCGAGATAATCCAATGTCAACGTACAGGCGCCGACGCTCTCAGGATGCATTTCGGCACATTGCCCGGCTACCTTCTGACCATTTTCTTCTCTACCTGTAGAAAGGCCACACGCAACTGTCAGTCGTGTAATTGCTGCCAATTGTACGTCGTTGCCAGCGTACTGCATGCCTGTAGTAAGACCATCCTCACCTTTATGGTGCCTGCACAAACATGAAATACGCCTCACGTACCATCACAGGAACCACGAAGAAAGCTAATATGTCGTCGTTTGCCCTGAAACAGGCCACATTAGGACTTTCACATGAGGTGCATAGTGGCCGCGTACATGTTTACATCGATGGTTCAGTCACACCTACAAGGTCAGCTACCGCAGTGATGATTCCAGCAGGTTCCGTCAAAATACAACTAAAGAAGTTAACCTACGATTACGATACTCCCTAATGAGAAATTTGAGCGCAGCTCTATACGAATTTTCATTTCGCGATATATTGGCTGACGCGAACAATCTCTCTCATGCGTCACATTGCCAACGGAGTGAAGTGTGTCGCGATTGCCCCGCTAATCGGGAGATCACGAGAGGCAGCGAGTGGGTGACGCCTAGGCGCAATTCACAGCAGCTACCGCAGACAGACCTCCACTCATGCAGTGCTTTGTTTCCACACAGACGACGCGCGCTACTTCGGCGCCATGGATCTCGTAGCCATCGTAGCCGCAAAGCCCATCTTGCGTGGCACTACGCTTTTCTTCTCACGCTTTCGCCATACCCTCCTCCTCCGCTTTCCGTCCCATGGTTCCACTGCACCTTCCTCCTCGCGCTTTCTTCACTATCGCCGTCTTTCATCTCCCGCTGCGCTCCGCGTTCGCTTTCATCCTTCGCTGTGCTCGTTCGCTCGGTTGTGAGGGTCAACGCCGACGCTTGTTGCAGGAACGGGCACCTAAGAGCTGCGCTCGAAAATGTCGCATGTGTCATCAACGACAGCTGCTGAGGTAGTATCCCTCCGTGTGGCTTTTCATTTCATTCAGGAGGAACCACCCCATCCATGGTCAATCTTCTGTGATTCCATGGCAGCCCTCCGGAGTTTAATCTCAGCACTGCGTCATGGATCACATGAGCAACTCGTCGCAGAAATCAGACAAGTCCACCATCGAGTAGTCAACGAAAGACACAGTATAATATATAAATGGTTGCCCAGTCACTGTGGCATACATGACAACGATCAAGCGGACGCAGCTGTCCGATCTGCCCATGATAGCATCAAGTGCGTTGGCATTCCTCTTTTGATAGCCGACGCAGCGAAAAATATTTCTGCGCTTGCGCTAACCTAACATTGGTTCAGTGGAATTCATCCAAGTTCACAAGTGCACGCCTTCATACCCTGGACGATAATTTGCAACTCCGTATTCCGTCCGATTTTCCACGATGGGATTGCACCGTTGTAGTCCGTCTATGGCTTGGAGTAGCATTTTCATATGCGCGCTCCTTTCTGATCGGAATGGCCCATAACCCGCTTTGTGACTTCTGCGGGTGCCATGGGATACGATCGCGCACCTTTGCAAGTGCCCTGGTTTCAACCCGCAAAGTGCATGCTCTCTCAGCCACGCTAGACCAATTGGACAAGCTCCCACTGAGGGAACAACATTCTTGGAAACTACATGTCCTACACGAACATCAGCAAGAGCCGCTACGAATGCACTGCTGCGTTATTTAAATGACACCGGTCAGTGTGACAAGTTGTGAGAAGTCGTGACTGTGCACTTCGTAAGGTAGAATGTATTAGTGGGACGTTGACACTGTGTAATACCATGTAACGCCTTCGCAGACTCCGTGACAGCGCCCACAGAAACAGTTCTGTATTGTTTGTGTGTTTTTTTCTTTTCTTTTCGTATTCTTTTTATCTAGTCTGTCGCATTCCTTTCCCCCTTCCCCGATACTGGGTAGCCAACTGGAGATATTCTCTGGTTAATTTCCCCGTCATTCCTTTGCCTTTCTGTCTCTCTCTCTCTTGTTCGACACGGCCAGGGAATTCCATATATTCATTGTGTGCGCAAGCGGATTGCCTATGCGATATTTATATGACTCCCAATTCAAAATAAAACTTCACAAGTGTTTAATATGTCAATGATATTTTTTATCCATACTTGTCCTATTCATAATCCACTGCATCGCACCCAAATACACGACACATCCACGCAGTAAGTGGTCATGGTAAACCTCCACCGTATTCCTTGATTTTCTCTCGCGGGCTGGTCATTTAAACAAGAACCGCTGTCGCGCTGCGAAGTTTTTGCCCTCGCGGGTATATCGCTCAGAGCCTTGCCCGAACTCCGCTGTGGGAATAGAAAGCGCAGTGGGGGCCAGTCGAGCGCGGGAGACGCTAAAGCAAAGCTGTAGCTCGGCCGACTTGGCTCCCGGGCAGCGCGCCGGCCTGACGACGTCGGCGGTGGTGGCGTCATTGTGTTCTACAAGGATCGACCGGCGTCCCTTTGGCTCTGTTTTTGAGTGCTGGGCGACGAGGCGACGAAGGATCGGGGCGTCGCGCCGTCGTTCGGCCGGCCGCGCCGGGGCTCCTCCGTGAAAGATTTATGGAGGCTGCGCGTCGGCTTCCCCCGCGAGGAAGCGTCTCGTGTGCGTGGCACAATGCGAACGCACGCACGCGTCCCCTCGATTGCCCGGAGCGCCTCTCCCCACGAATCTCCGGCTGCAAACACATAAAGCGTGTAAGACACGCCGGCTTGATGCGAGCTCGCAGTGTGTGCCCTTTTATAAAGAGAGGGACGGCTGTTACATGCGCACTGGCGCTGTGGGCCCGTTTTTACGGGCAGGCTTCCCTGCAAGCCGTCACGTCCTTCGTGTCCCCCCGCTAGCGTTGTCAACTATTCATGCCTATATTTGCGCCTTGTTTCCTGCAACTCTCGGCAAACGCCTCATTCTTCATCTTTTAAGCGCTTTGGCGCCAACTATAGTGAAGGTGTCAGTGCTGTGCATCCGAAGGAACTAGATTAATTGATGGCGAACAGACATCCTAAATGTTCTGTCTTCTTCATTATAGAAAATTCAGCAAGGTACATTCCCGGTCCGAGCCAACTATTTCGCGTCTCAGTGGGCAGCCAAACGCGCGTTAGTACGTTGGCGCGCGGCAAAGAAGTTAACGCTGGGCCACCGTTAGGCAGAAAGTAACAGTTTTATTCAGGTAAGTTCTGCGGAACTCCGCACGGTGGACGAAGATTTTCCATTGATGAGGCTGTAGCAGAATGCTTTTAAGGAAACCATTTCGGTGACCTTGGATAACAATCTATCACTTGAAGAAGAGTTGGTCCTGGTTCGGAGATTGAACCCGGCCAGCACCAAGAATTTTCTGTGATGGTACCTGTATCATCCGAATTAAACAGTAGACTAGCAGACGACACTGCGAGGTTGGATTGATCGACAACAGGAAGCGCTAGAAACTTGAAATTGAGTTTCATCAAAGGAAGAGCGATAGAGTGAGGGAGAAGGAAAGGCGGGGAGGTTAACTAGACTTTTTCTAGTTCGCTACCTAACGCGTTGGGAGGGAATGGATAAGGGAAAGAGACAGAGAAAACAGGAGTTCAAATCACGCGTACTTGGCAAGGCGCGACATATTTACAGCCGGGGCACTCAAGTCTGCCCCCTTCAGATACTGTATAAAAGAGCTCGTGGGATTTTTTGGGCTGATTAGCTGTGAGGCCAATCTGCCAGGACCTTTGCTTCAGTGCGAGGCCAATCGTCCAGTCTACTCAAAGCAGGCCGGAGAGTCTGGTGTTATTTTGTCAAGTCGGGAACATTTGCACTGAGGGCACTGATGGCTGCATGAATCAGTGAAAGCTACTCCAACTAACAGGCGACAGGGCAATTTTGTCGTCGCATCGCGAGATATTTTTGTTTGTGTTAACTGCAATTGTAATGAGCGATCGAAACTGCATAAATGACGGTTGGACTTCTGCGGAGTATTTCAATGAGGCAAAGTGGCATTAAGCGCAAGCCGGCGAAGCTCTCTTGCAGCGTCCACTCTTGATAATGGTAGAAGGAATGTCAGCGCTTCCGCGTCAGCACATCGAGCGGCGTCATTACCAAGGTGCCACCAACGTGCCAACGATGCCACCACAATATCTCAGTAGCCGCTGAAGCACTATGCCATGAGTTATCACGAGCGATATTCTGTGATTGTAAGGCAGCCGTTCACTGCGTGTGAAATCTAGGCTGCGCAAAATACAACCAACTGGTGTGCCAAAGACCAAATAAAGTTTTTCCTAAAGAAAAGGTTACCGTGCATGGGACCTAGCGGATTTCTGCAGAACGTATTTGATAAATTTGTTTTACCCCATTTCCATGCAACATTTCAAAATGGTCGATTATTTAGACCTCGCGCTGCCATCTGCTATCCGCCTGCTATAGCTCCACTGGCACAGCGACCGCCCAAAGAAGGTGTTCGTCAATAGTTCGATCTCCGGACCACGATTAATTTCGCTTCAGCTGCGAATGCGAAAGTTTCTTTCCGACGATACTCTATGAGTATTTCGTTGAGATGAAGGAATCGCATTGAAAGGCAGTGAGGTTAACCGTGAGGCAAACACCTAGTTTGCTAGCATGCACTGGCGAAGGGGTAAGGGGAGATAGAAAGATGAAAAGGAAAAGCACACTCAGAAAGAGAGAAGGAGATACACATACACATTCACGCTAAGTAATCGTTGAGCTTGGTCCCTTGAACGAAAGAATTCAGTAGCGACGTCGTCGTCTTCTCACATGAAGACCGTATGAGCATGCAATGCATTCCAAATACGTTTTTTTACTTAATATTATTTTTTTTTATTCTGCTACAGTCGGATGGATGGCAATTCTTTCTAGGAGCCGAGGTCTGGCACATGGCGGGCTAGAAATTGGTCAGCAGATCACGATTTATCTCTGTCCGCATTTTCTTTCCAGCACCCAGAAGCATAAATAGATTATATTTGTTACTGGGGCATGCGTTAGCTTATACTGTGTAGCTTACGAAAGTTTCGCGATGCGCGAAATTAGTGGACAGCTATACGAAGTATGAATAATAGTGTTATCGGCCGTATAAACTTTTTTTTAATGATGGGGCTTTAAGTGCCAAAACCACAATCTGATTATGAGGCACGCCCTAGTGGGGGACTCCGGATTTTCTCCACCTGGGGTTCTTTAATGTGCACCTAAATCTAAGTACACGGGTGGTTTTTTTTTTTCATTTCGTCCCTATGGAAAGGCGGCCGCCGTGGCCGGGGTTCGATCTCGCGACCTCGTCCTTAGCAGCGCTACACCAATGCCACTAAGCAACCACGTCGGGTCCGTAGAAACTTGTCAACATAGGCGCGCCAACTAAATTAACAAGCATATGTTATTGCACGCGCACAAGCAAACATGAACACATCTCTCTCGATGACGGCGGAAACTCGCTGTTAAAACGGTGCAGTGAAGAAACGCGGCAGTAGCAGCGAGCGAATTACCTGCATGCTGCCGCTCGCATCGACGCGAACTAAGTCGCCGAAAAAACACCGCGAAGCGCGGACTCTGTACCCATCGCAGATTACTTTCAAGGTACAGCGGCCCGGCCGGGCGCCCCCCCCCCCCTCCCAAGCCAAGGTAGAACGCGCCACCGCTCCCTCCCCTTCCCCGAAGCCTTGCGCGCGACGGAAGGTGACACGCATCCTACCCGCTTTCACCCGTTGCGTGCGCGAGATAGAGCCGCGATCGCCTGCTCACCCTCGCACGCTTTCACTCGTACATACAGCACACGGCGCACGGCGACGATATTATCGCTTTGGACTTCATACGGAAATTCACGACGACGCCGACGGCAGAAGTGCGTCTGGAGTGTCCATGTAATTGCTATCGCAATAAAACGAAGCCTAAAGCTTACGTAAAGCTTCTTGCAGCAAATTCCCAAAAGTATGTGTAACGCTTGTTGATTAAGAAGGCGTATTTCTGGACAACCGCCCCTGCATGCGTCGAAATAAAACACAGTAAACACAAACAGACGCCACAATTCCAAAAGTCTTTATACGGAGGACGTGTAAGATCGTACGTATAGTTCCGTGTTAGAAAAAGGTAGGCGTGTAGACACGGACACAAGTAAAGGTAAACGGACAACGCCTACCTCTTTCTGACATGAATTCCTACCAACTAGCTCAACTTTCTTATTCTTTTTATTGAGATACAGAAGCATGGACATGTAGGCTACGTCAGAACCGGCTATACCAATATCCTAAATTTCTTACTCAAGGAAAAAAAAAAGAAAGGAGAAAAGAGGTAGACAGAAGAAAGGGAAAAGGCAAGGAGGTTAACCAGATGGGAAGATCCAGTTTGCGACCCTACGCTGGGGATAGAGGGCAGGGGGAGGTAAAGCGATAGCAAAGTAGAGATAAAGAAAAAAAAGGAGCGTAGACATACAATCACAGTAAGTCACTGTCACCGCATACCGTCACTGCACAGCACAGTAGCACTTGCAGCACTATAAACATCTACAGCCACTTGTCCAATTCTGTTGCCCTTAAAAACTGCAACGGTGCCCTCGTCGCCCTCCGCTGCGATGATTTGTGATGTCGGCATTCTAAAATAAGTTCTCTGTTAGAGGTCTTGGTCAAAAGCGCGCTAGCGCGATTGTGAGCCATCGTCTCTGTAAATTATAGCGAGGACAATCACAGAGAAGGTGTCGAAGAGTCTCCTCGCTACCACAGTCATCAGACGAGGCCCATCCGATTCGGAATGCAAAATACTTAGTGAAGGCCGCCCCTATTCACATTCGACAAGGAAGGGTAGCTTCGCGACGGCAGAGTCTGCAGCTGGAATGCAAAGGCATAGAGAGGAGTCTAGGTATGCAGCCGCTTGCTTTGAAAACTTCCTGCGTTCCACAAGGAGTACGTGATATCACGGGTGAGGCATTCGAGGTTTTCTAGCGGCATCTGTCCTTGATAACGCTATCGGCTCTTCTTCGTCTCCTTGAAGAGCCGACCGAGCAGCGTTATCGAAAATATCCACAAGCACAATACACACCCTCAGTCGTACAGTTCCGGTCGCAAGCCACATCGGGTCATGTGCCTTACAACGGTAAGCATAATATTCTAAAGCACCCTTTCAAGTCGCTAGTAAAATTCAATGGTCATTGGACTGACCGACAATGCATGTAACATACTCATTCGTTAAACTCCTGTTGCTTTATAGCAAATATTAAATTTACACCTTCTCTCACTGTTACCTCGATACGTGGTCCTATTTTCGTCCTTTGTTTCCTGTTGTCAGGGCGTGTTGCACATGATGCCACGTGTCTCCATCACTTCATCCTTCAAATTTGTTTTTCGTCTAACCATTTCTATCAACGTTGAATTTATATGCAATTGCAGCAGCGTCTGCATAGCTCGAATGTATACAAAATTGAACAGCAACCGCAAAACCGTGCCATTTGTTTCTACAAAAATAAGACGTGAGAATCCAGCACTATGTTTTCATAAAGGTGTCGCAATGCAACGACCAAACCGAACGTCATTGTGCAAGAGCACCGTGTAAAGAAACGAAGAAACAAATAAATGGGCGCGAGCTTGTTGTATCCTCCTTACACTATGGTTTTTCCCCGACGCCACAAATTCGACAACAGGGACCGGTTGACACAACCTCGCACACACGCATTTGTTCCTAGTGGCCCTCCTCTTTCCGAGGCCTCTCTCGAGGCTGATGGACGCGGATTGAGGGATGCTGCGCCCTAGTCCTCGCGAGAGGCGCACGTCGCCGGCGGTAGCGCCAGCCGACAAGAGCCGGCTATGCGCGCATGGTTTCCGCCTGGGAAGGGGACTCGCCGTCAAGCCGGCGAAAAAGAGATTTCCCTGTATCCCGTGAAAACCGATGGCTGGCCCGGCGGCCGGCCGCTTGCAGACGCCGTATAGCTGTCGGTCGCCGCCTCCTCTGTTTGCGTCAGGCAAAGCGCGCGCTCTCTCCGCGTTCGATTGAATGCCCGCTTCCATTTCGTTCGCCTCCGCCCGGCTGCCGCGTTCTCACGTCCGCGCATCATGTTGGCTCCTTCTTTCGCGGAGGGGGCCCCCGCTTCTTTGTGCGTGTCTGTGCGTGCGTGTGTGCGGGCATGTTTGCCTGTCGACCCCCGAGCACAATCGAATTTCCGTGGCTTTACATTACAAATGCGTTTACCTCGACTCGCGGGAGCGGGCGGATTAGAAATGAGTAAAGGGACGGCGGAAGAACAATGCCTCGGCCACTTCGGTGTGTGTACGCCGCGGAGCTCAGGTGCATTATGGTGGGCCAGCCAGATGTTGGCGCTTCTCCCTCGCTTCTGGCGCGTATTATGTCGAACTCTCCGAGGCACGTGGAAGAACGAAACGCCGCTCGCTGATATAGAGGGAAAGCGCGCATTGTTTCTGGTCTACCGCCTTGTTGGATTCTATTCTTCGTCATGCTACAAAGGCCTTCATGACATTTGTTGCAGCCATTGTCAGCAGATATAAGTATCGTGACAGATTAGTACTAGATCAGAACTAGATTAAACATTAAAGGCTTTGAAAAAGACTGAACGTAAAAAAAAATCTAGAAGGTTCGATAAAGAAACAATGACCTCACTGGTACTCTTCAAACTTGGTTTGAAGTCTTACGTTCACACAATCTCCCCTTATTGTTGCGACGCAATGGGACGCAAAATAAACTTAATACCGGGACATGAAAGACCGTTCCTATTACACCGTGATGAGTATGAACCAACTAGACCGGCATCAAATAGTTACATCTGCCTTTCGCCATTACATTTCAGGGCTCAATGCTTCCGAAGCTCGCGAAACTGTCAATCCTCATGAGGTCCGTGATGCTCATGACCCTGGCGCTCGTAACGCTCAGACGATCGCTCAGTCTTCCAAGCAGTGAGATGCTTCCGTTTAGGCAAAGTACCTCGAAGCGTTTTCCTGCAGGCGTATATGGTGGACGCCCCTGCGTGGAATGCTAAGAAAATCCGCATCACTTCTCGTATTATTTTGCGCCGTCCGTCCATTTGCCTGCTCATCACGTGCGTTCTTTGGACAAAAGCTTGGATCACCATCCCGCTGAACTTGCGGCGCATCCTTTATGAGTATATAGCTACAGATAGTTGCCTACACTTCTACACCCTTCGAGCAAAGTAGCAAGCGGTATCCAGCTTCATTCTTGCCTTAACTAAAAAAAGTTGTAGTCACTATTTCTATTTTAGTACATTACTCAGGCACAAGAATGCGTTATAATAAACAACGAACGGCAACCACGCTGCCCAGTAATGCGCTATTGCAGTCATACAGTAGGGACCGAATTTACAAAGCTTTTCGATCGTGAGTGCTCTTACGAAGTCATTGGCTGGCTGGCTTCGCTAATGTGCCCAGCATCAAGATTGGCTGGCATTTGCTCTGACGCTACAATTCTTCGCAAGAGAACGTTCCAGCCCATCCCGAAGCCGAACAAATCATTAGCGAAGACAACCGATCAATGATACTGAACACTTACGAACGAAAATCTTTGTGAATACGCATCCTGCGGCCGACTTCAAACTTCAAAACCTGCCAAAAATGCTCGTAAACGTTACACGGCCACGCAAAAAGCTTTATTACCCGCAGATAAACCCGTGCTCTCCGGCAAGTGCGAGTAGCCAGTGCCTGGGTGATCGGTGGCAGCCATCTTTCATTCCTTCCGGAACGGGGAAGCCTGCGGCCATTCAGAAAAAAATTCAGTTTCGTTCGGCATACTAATGCATCTTTAACGCGTGCACTTAACTTTTACGCGGTGAGTTTTTGTGGTTTTGTGACGTCGCGTGACAGGCACGTGAAGTGGGTGCAGCCCGAAAGTTTTGCGTTATAGCGCCCCTGGACCCATATCCATAATATTCATGACAAATCTGCAAATATCTAAAAATTAGGCATGCTAAAACGACTGCAATCAGAGCGTAAAAAAAGTGAGAAAACATGTGCCTTCTCAGCAAATGGTGTGTCAATCCTGCAAAAATGCAACAGAGTCATTATAACCAAAAATGTCGGGCCGAACCATTCATAAGGTGGCGGATTAGCCTGCGAAGCTGCCAGGACTCGAGTGACCTAGCTTGACACTTACGAGTGGCCTCCATGTGCGTGATTTTCATCGGTAGCTTGCGCTCGACGCTGCTGTCGACGCATCTCCTCGTACTCGGCCTGTTCGATGACCGTGTGCACAATGGGGATCTTCCCACTTTTCCCCTTCTTGTTGGGGGGGGGGATGGAGAGAGAGAGCAAATGATAAATGAAAGGTAGGGAGGTTAACCAGGACTGAGCCCGGTTGGCTACCCTGCACTGGGGAAAGGGAACAGGGGACGGAAAGATTAAAAGAAAAAGAGGAAGCCTACTGGGTATATCGTTCGGTCACTCAGTCCGGATCACAGACGCTGACTCAATCCAGTAGCTTTCAAATATCGCAGCAGCGCTTTTGTGGCCTTTCGTAGCTGCGATATGCGAAGCCATGGTCCCAAGATCTTGTTCAAGGTGAACGGTGCTCTATCTAGCTGATTGAGAGCTGTGCAGAGGTCATGTCTTTCGTTTTCAAAAAATGGGCAGTAGCACAGTAGATGTTCTATAGTTTCCTCGACACCGCAGGCATTGCAGTCGGCGCTATCAGCCATTCCAATCAAAAACCTATATATGCATTGGTGAATGCGACGCTCAAGCGTTAGCGGCACAGCATTGTTTGCTCATTTCGTGGAAGCCCTGGTAACAGCCGCAGTTGCATAGATGGATCGAGGGAATGCAATCGATGTTGAGTGAAATCAGGTGTGTGCCACTTCTCTAATGTCATACGGTGTGAGAAAATGTTCCAAAAGCCAGGGGAACTCATGCTTCAAAGTGTTGTTTACACTGGCTTTACTCAACAAAGTATAACAAAAACATAGACGTTTCGCCACCTATGCGGGTGGCATCGTCAGTACACAATGGCAACAAATGAGAAATACTGTATGTATTTCTCATTTGTTGCCATTGTGTACTGACGATGCCACCCGCATAGGTGGCGAAACGTCTATGTTTTTGTTATACTTTGTTGAGTAAAACCAGTGTAAACAACACTTTGAAGTCATACGGTGTGCTAGCTTGCTCAGGTGTTGGGCTGCGTCGGTCCGCGATAAAGGTACAGAAACAAGGGTTGCTCCTTCGTGTGCTTTCCTAGCAGCTTCGTCAGCGAGGTCGTTGCCAGAAATACCTCAATGGCCCGGTATCCACTGAAACACGACGTCGTGCCCTTTCGCGATCATATGATGGTGCATTTCTAGTATCTCAGACACGAGTTATTCACAGGGCCCGCGACGAACAGCTGACAGAAGGCATTGTAAGGCCGCCTTCAAGTAGCAGAATATTGTCCACCGATTAGCCGGTTGGTGGTTAATATAATCAACGGCACCTCGGAGGGCAACAAGCACCGACCCGGTCGATTCTGTTAAGTGACAAATCTTGTATCGGATGTTAATTGATCGTGATGGTATAACCACTGCGCCGGTGGAGCTGGCCTGAGTGGAAGAGCCATCCGTATATATGTGGACTCGGGTCGAAGTAGGAAGTGTTTAAACAATCCAGAGCTGCTTGCTTCCGGGCCAAGGTAGGCAGGTCGGTCTTCTTTCTTATCCCTGCTACAAAAGGCCACAAAAGCGCTGCTGCGATATTTGAAAGATACAGGATTGAGTGAACGTCTGTAATCCGGACTGAGTGACTGAACGATATCCCCGGTGGACTTTCTCTTCTTTCTTTAATCTTTCCGTCCCCATTTCCCTTTCCCCAGTGTAGGGTAGCCAACCGGGCTCAATCCTGGTTAACCTCCCTACCTTTCATTTATCATTTGCTCTCTCTGGAACCGTGAGACGCACTTGAGGTTGTTTTTAAACACCACAAAGCTGAGGTTGAACGTGCTGAGGGTGTGAAGCCCGATGGTAGACAGACACGATGGATGCTGACCTCGTTGGAGAAGGACGCCTGTGGTCGTCGTCCTGGCAGACAGGCACGAGAGCTTGATTGCATGCGTGAAACATGACGAACATGGGCCCTAAGCGTGTCGGTGCTAATGTAAGTCGTGATCGGATGGTCTCGAGCCATTATAATGGTTCCTCCTGTTGAGGCGCTCCGCGGAAGGCCTAGGCAAACACGTAGTGCCTGTGCCTGCACGCTCTGAAGTTCTCGAAGATTTGACTTGCCCTTCTTGTTGGAGTTGCGACTGTTGCAGTGGTCTAACTCTGCAATGCACAATCCAGTTCTTACACACCGCAGCGGCTACCGCAGCGCACATCCCCTTTTTCCTGCCACAACTGTAGCGCCGTTGTATTCAGGGCAACAGCAGACGCAGCCGGCAGCAACGGCGGCCAGCGTGGGTGCACTCCCCCACTGCGCAGGTGCGTCGCGCGGTGAAATCACGTGTCCTGTCTTTCTTCTGCGACGTACTGTCGTTCGTTCTCTTTTTTGTTCACTTTACGAACATTAGCCAGCCCAGATGCCCCTCCCCCTACGAGACCACGCATACGGCTCATTCATACAGGTCCGTCAGGTAAACAGCTTCGCTGTAAAAATCGTCTCCAAACCACGCTGTGCAGGTGGTTGTACGGTGAAGTTGTAAACGACAAATACAATGATTACCCATTGCGACGTAGGTTGAAATTATTCACGTGGCGATATTCATGTGCGCTTTCCCTAATTATTAGCCTAACACGTTTCGACGGCCTGCGACTAGGCTTGCGCCGATACTTCGTGCACCTACAAAGAGTGGACAAGCGAGCAGAGAAATTCGCCGCGCCTGGTATGCACGTTGCTCTTCAAGAGTCCTCACGATACGTGGCCTTCTCATTGCAACGTTACAACACAAATCAGTTGCTCGGCGGATTATTCTCTTGTGTACGAAAGTGTAGTTACGTCACTTCTAGCTTCGTATGCTACAGTCAAGGTGCCGTCGCCGCAAGAGTAATCTTTACCGGGAAATGTATGCGGGAGGCGCTATGTGCTTCGCACTGCATGTAGGCGCAGGAGCGCCTTATCAGAAATTATGTGGTTCGGATGCCTGTTTTGAGCTTGTTCTTCATGGAAACACACGCTGTTATGTATGTTGTATGTGTGATTCCAAAGAATGTACGCACTGTTCGCTTCACTTTACCGAGTGCTTGTAGCCTCTGCCTTGCAGTGGTATGAGCCATATATGACGATAGTTTTCTGTCGACGTTACGCCACGAAGAAATCCTGGGATCCTAGCCATAGACAGCTTCACTGTAAATTGTATTAAAGTTGCTAAAATTACAAACTGTCACGCAGGAGCTGTATGCATGGTACGCGTAGTTACAGTTGCGTGCGTGCTTATTTTGGAGACTTACAAATATTTCGTGCTTACCTCTTTTGCATTTACATCACTCAGTAATTAGAGGTTGGCGCCAGGAGTTGGCGCCAGCTAAGCCCGGCCTCATGAAAAATGCAGAAATATGCAGTCGCAGGACACCAAACAAGGAAAAAGAAGCACATAACAATATGTTGACCACATCAAATACTAGTTGTTTTTTCATCCACTTTCATTTCCATTAATTTATCGTTTCTTTCATTTATTAAGCACAAGTAATTTCCACTATGATGTCTTTGGTGTCAGTGTTTGTTGGCTTCTTATGATATCTCCGTTGGCCAGCCACACATATATTGTATATGACGGCGATTTTTCGTTTCTTCTTCGTTATTGTTGTCGTTTCGGAGAAGTTAGGTTGTGCAAACGTGCCAGCTGTTTTATTCAACGATATAGACCGTAAAAAAAGAAAGACAGAGAGAAATCTTGTTGCTAAACTAGAGCGTAAACGAAGCAGCGGTGTGCACAATACGTATTTGCGAAGTTAGAATAGAAACGCAGCTCAGTTCAGCTGTCTGCATGGGCTTCCAATACAACTATAGTTATCCGGTACATTCCGCCATAATACATTCTGGCAAAATAATGAATACGCACTTCTCGACTCGATCTAATGACAAGAACTATTTGGTTTGAATTTGAACTCATATATTTGTCAACCCCGAATATCACTTGCTTGCCGATGCGGGTAGCCCTCACGGCATTTTTCTTTCTCAAGTAGATTTTCCATTGCACGGAACAGCCCGCACTCAGCTTGCTATATATATATATATATATATATATATATATATATATATATATATATATATATATATATATATATATATATATATATATATATATATATATATATATATATATATATATATATATATATATATATATATATATACACACAATATCGCGACGTATTTGTCTAGATGGAACACTCGTTCGTACATGTTTCCATTGCTCTCGCCCACAGAAGTGGTGTGTTTGCTTTGTGCAGCATGGAATTAAACTTCTTGCTATGACTGGGAGCACGTTTCGTAGACAAAGGACCGTTCGTATTGAGTCCGTGCGGTCTAAAGTTTCCCACTCGCAAGGCTCATCCTCAAATGCTTTTTCGCACCCGTAAAAGGAGCGCGTAAAAGGCGCCCGTAAAAGGAGCACGTAAGGCCCCAGCGCTAAAAGAAACCAAGAGGGGAAAATAAAACAAACTGCCGCCCAGAATAAAGAAGAAAAAATGGAGTCAGCGAGAGATTACACAATACACCCAGCAACGCTTTCTGGTTCAAGGAAAGATTATTCTTTTTAATCCGCTCACTGATCGCGATGAGGTATCGGCAAATCGTACCATTAATTATGGGCCCTATAGCGATGGTCTCTTACGAAAAAGCTAATCTTTTTCCGTCGTTTTCTTCGAGGCTGTCTTTTCCTGGCCAAGCGTGTGGACGGAAATAAAGGAAAGGGAGACGGGGCTGGACGGGGTGGGTTGCCTGTGCTCTCGCAGAACAAAAACGAACCGCTGATAGCCGACCAAGAGCAAGCGTCCGTGAGCGGCGCGCCGGCGCCAAGCCCTTTGCCAGTCCCGTAATTCTTTCGCCTCCCTCTCGGCGTCCTTATAATGAAATCATGAGCGCACTTGATGACATCAATGATAATAACTCTCGGCGGTGCCTTCGCCTTGAGCACGGCGAATGAAAGCAAGAATCGGCCGAGCGTGGCCTTTTGCGGCTTCGGCGGGCGCCCGCCGTCCTCTCGCCTTTTGTTGCCCAGCTGCACAATGAGCAGCGCACGCGGTCGCCCTAACGACGGGCCGCCCGTTTCTTCCACTCGACCACCTCCCCCACCTCTTTGCCGGCTGCGTGTGGCACGCTTGGCGGCAGCCAGCGATGCGGCACATAGCGGTACCTGTGGACGAACAAAGCGGTGGACAAGTTTTAGACTGTGTGGCTTAGGCTTTTTGTGTTCCGCAGGCGACCTACATTGATCGGTGCAACCTGAACGTTGATTCGCTACCATTCAAAATTCAAGCGCGCTAGCGCATGAAATTTGGGAAGCGCGATATCTATGCATCCCACATGAGTGCATCATTTTAGCCTTGCAAACGGCTGGTTCTGGTTTATTAAACCAGGTCTTCCATTTGGGCTCCCTTTTATGAGCAATGTGAGGCACGTGGGCTTTAAAACCAAATACGGGCGTTTTTAGAGTAGAGATGCAGACAAGACCGTATACTATCACATTGACCGGAAATCCAGTCTTTGCTATAGAGTATGCGGCGAAGACCCAACACCGCTTGCTTACTGGACATGTTTATTTCTCTTTGGATACGATGATTCCTTTGTATTGCCCTTGATGGCCACCAGACATGATACCGCAGCACATTAGATTGATTGATTAGCTCAATAATAATTTCCTAATTGAATCAATTGAGTTTCGTGTCGCAGCTCTGGTGTCATGACAGATGACTTAGTGAAGTGCTCCGAATTATATTTATCCGCCCGTGATTTTTTTATGTACGTCGAAAGCTCGGCACACAAGTGTTTTTGTATTTCGACCTCATCGAAATGCGGCCGCCGCGGTCGGAAATCGAACTTGCGACTTCGTGCTCAGCAGCAGAACGCCGTACTTGCCGTGCCACTCGGCACGCTGCACAGTGTTGTCGTTAGCTCCCCCCAGTGTTGTAAATGTGTTGTCAAATGTAGTGACCTGTATATCGCGGCCTATGACGAGATCTATCACAACGTTGTCGCTTTGTGGGGTATCAGCCGTGCCGCGCCATTTTCCGCAAAGTATCCTGCGATTGCTTACCGTTCGGATTGCTGAAAAGCTAGGTTGCGTTAGAGCGAGATAAGAAAATACTGAGAGCATTGTGCATGACGTCATTGTCAATCGATTGTAACTTATTACCACGTGCATGACGCTCTTTGACCATATCTGGCCCTTTCGCCTATAAACACTACAGGTCATCATCATTGTGCAGAAAATGTCACCGCCCTTCCTTGGCGATGTCGACGCGAAACTTCCGGAGAACGAAAGAGCTGACGCAGAGAGGTACACAAGTGACGTAAGGGAGTGTCACAGGTATAGTGGGACGAAGATCCTTGGTGGCCGCGGGGAGAACGTGTTGCGGATTGTACAATACCGGCCCAGGATTGCGGCAGCCATTCGGGTGAACACGGACTGGGCGGCGACGTGCCTCCAGTCTGGTGCCTCATTTGGGCCTTGTATTCCCCAAATATATTCTTAGGCTGTAGCAGTGTTCGTAAGAGCAGGTGCCAGTCAATCATGATGACGAACGTGTTATTAGCGAAGACACCAGCAAACAGCTTTTACGAACGAAAAGCTTTGTGAATGCGGACCCAGATTCATCTGAAATGGATTCCAAGCCATATAGTAGGCAGTGAAGTAGGCTGTCTGCTGGCTCGCATATTTTAGACCCATAGGCACCTGTGGTCTTCTTGCCAACGAAAGACATGACCTCTGCACAGCTCTCAATCAGCTAGACAGAACACCGTTCACCTTGAAGAAGATCTTGGGACCATGGCCTCGCATATCGCAGCTACAAAGGGCCACAAAAGCTCTGCTGCGATATTTGAAGGCTACTGGACTGAGTCAGCGTCTGTGACCCGGACTGAGCGACCGAACGATATCGCCAGTGGACTTTCTCTTCTTCATTTAATCTTTCAGTCCCCTTTTCCCTTTCCCCAGTGTAGGGTAGCCAACCGGGCTCAGTCCTGGTTAACCTCCGTACCTTTCCTTTATCATTTGCTCTCTCTCTCTCTCTCTTGCCATCGGTTGCGAAGTGTCTCCTCTGCAACTTGCGATACCAGTTATGCCACGTGACATGGTTTGGCACTTGTGCGAAGTCTGCATTACAGTATAGCATAGACCCATTGCTCAGCTTCTCTTCAAACCTCAATATCCATCGCACTTTAGACGCGCTCCTACACCGCTTGCGCCTAGAGGTAGCCTACACGCCCTACTTCTTGCATCGTACAAGGAAAAGAAGGTCACCTCGTACAAAGTGGGGTTTTGCGCTAAAAACGCACGGATAACAGAAGTGGAGAGGACGCGCGCAGACTCACAATTTGGGAGTCTGCGTGCATCCTGTCTGTGAGTCTGCGCGTGTCACACTTCCACCAACTATATATAGCCCAACTTGCTGCTCTACTGAAAAGAAGGTAACCAGAGTGCACGCACTGTTTAACCGCGGAAGCTTCTATGGAACACTAGTGAGTACGAACAACATGGCCTGCGACGAGATATCCTTCGCAGTCGGCGGAACGCTTTGCCTACTGGCGTTTTTTGTCTGTACAAAAAGTAATTCAATCCTCTTCATGCAGCAACAACGAGATTAGCTCTTAAAGCTCTACGGAATTTGTTCGTGGGCTATGACTCTATCAATTAGTTGTGAAATGAAGTGAAGCGAAGTTTGTTCAGTATATATACTGCGAAACAATGCGCTTTAGAAACTATATACAGGTGAGAGGTCCCGAAGTGAAATAATTTTATAGGACCTCGTATATTTGGTACAAAAAGGAAAAAATGCGGTAATGCTTAAACATTTACCCAGTAAAACCAAACAAACAAAAGCCACAGTAAAGCAATGTTACTACAAGACGAAAAAGAATTGGCCATAAACGGTAGCTCAAAACATCTTTTTAAGTAAGCGTAAGAAACTGTTAACAAAACGTTCACATGCTGATTAAAGCGCATAACTAAAGAAATTACTATGCCGATTTTTCAAAATACAACATGGAACGCAAGTGCAAACTTAAGTCCTAAAAGTATGCGAGGTTACGTGATGCTAATTACAAATTAACAATTTTAGAGGAAGAAATATATCCCCTCATAGTTCGTTTAAATTACGAAAATGATGGTCTAGTTTTAATCTCATAAGGTATTCCATATCTCAAATAATGAAAAGCCAGTTGTGTCAATGCTAAAGCGCCAAAAGTTCGAATTTTTGGCAGAAGTAGGCTGTTTTGTAAGGAAAGTCTTTTTACATTGTGACTAAAAGTCTCAATTCTATGAATGAACTCAAGAAAATTGTGATTATTAATGATATCATAGGCAAATATTCCGAGATTATAATTAACCAAATCATCAATCCAAAGTATATTCAAATGATGAAAGAGTGGAGAATAGCGAGGAATTTGTGTGATTGCGCGAATAGGTTGATCTTGAATTCGTTGAACCAGCTCGGTTTTGTAAGTTAGTCCTCAAGAAGTAATGGAATAGTTTTGAGTAAGCGTACTGAAGGCGTAGTAAAGCGTGATTAAGGTATGTTGTCCGAAGTAATGTCGTGCTTTAAAAAAAATCTTGATTCCATAAAACATCTAAATCCTCAAGAGCATAATGTGCAAGTTAAATTTGAAGGAAATGTCAAGCTCGGTACCCAAGAAGGTATAGCAGTTATGTGCATTTGTGCGAACAGTAATTTATGTGCATTTTAATTTTCTGTGCTCCCGGCCGCGGCGGCCGCATTCGATGGGTGGGAAATGAAAAAAACGCTCCTGTATTTTGATTTAGGTGCAGGTTATAGAACCCCAGGTGCTCAAAATTAATCTGGAGTCCACCACGATGACGTTCCTCATAATAACATATATAGTGGTTACGGCGCTTAAAATCCGAGAACCTAACATTTTTTGCCATTTTCTGTATGTTCTTTGCTCTTTTATTACTTTGTTTCTTTCTTCTGTGATTTCCGAGCTTGTTTCGACAGTGTTTCGTTACTTGGCTCCTCATTTTTTGGCTAAGATTTCGGTTTAGCCGGCACGTTTAGTGGCCAATCTTCCCACATTTCTCAGCCAATAAAGACACGCAGTAGTCGCCGATTTCGAGGTAAACCCATCGCAGACACTGTACCACTGTGAAAAGACAAACCGAAAGCTGGGTACAGTCTTTATTGGCCGATGTGCAGTGGCGGACGATGAGCGAGCGCTGCCGTGCGAAGTTCGTCGATTGTTCACTTCGATGTAAGCTGTCTAGGTGCTCTGCGGCAATCATGTCTTCGATGTGTGCAAAGGTTTCGAAGATTTCCAGCGTTGCTGAAACAGCGAAACTGACTCATTCGAAGATGACATATCGTTCCTGTAATAATAAAGCCCTTCAAATGTGGGCAGTCCGTCGCTGAGCACCGGAAAGAAATACGGCTGGTTGATGTGCCCTGTCTATTGCTAAAGCGCTTTATGAAAGCGCGCCCATAAAGGTTGACCCCGAGAGATGAGAATCGAGACGTAATAATGGTCTCAAACAAGGCCAGGTTCGGTGCTGCTTTACTATAATTTGGGTTTTACGTACATGTACAATACCACATGGACATGACAAAAGCGTAAAGACGTTTAAGTTAGAAATTGCAGTACGTTCGCCAGAAGAATGCCTCTAGGCCGACGAAATTATTTCTTTTTAGCAGTAAAGGTATGGTACGGAAAAGACGCGGATAATTTCGCGACTAGATGATCGGTATGTAATAAGGTGCACCCGGATCAACGAGGAGTTGTGGAGTGCGTTTGCGAGTGTTTTTCTTGTCTTTCTTTTAGGTTTTTGTCCTCTTTGTTTCTGCAGTACCTTTTTTGCAGTACTTTTTTCTGCAGTACCCAGTAACAACGGTACCAGCAGTACCTTTTTTTTTTTTAATGTTAGCTCAACGCAAGGAGATGCTGGTGCCTGTTAGACGGCACCGGCTACTCGTCTTAATTCACAGATGAGCTCAAAAATAATAAGCACACAAAGGTTCACGAAAAAAAAAAAGGTACTGCAACAATAGTTCTAAAATTCGCAAGCATCGAAGACTAGCTTTTTCTTAATTGTTTTCGGGATCATGTCCACGGTGGTGTAGTAGCAGATATGTGTTAAACTGGATAAAAACGCCGGGACAGATCGCTGGTTCAGTCGGCGTACGAGCTTGCCGTGGCCCAGTGAATCACGCCGGGCACAAGGACGCTGCGAAATCAATCATTGCTGCATCCAGTTGTGTGGATTCAGCTAAAGCGTGTATATATATATGTACGGTCATAAGAAGCCAACTAACAAGTACAGCATAGGGGAAATTAAGTGCAGTTTTTCATTGAATTCACGAAATGATAACTAAATGGAAATGAAAGTGGATGAAAAAACAACTGGCCGCATGTGGGATACAAACCCACGTCTTCGCTTTATGCATGAGATGCTCTTCCCAGTTCAGCTACCACGGCGCCGTTTTCGCATTCACTTTCTGGGGTATTTATGTTTATTTAGTAGAACTCACCCCGGGACTGTTAGCCAGCGCCACCACTCATGGCCTTGGCGGTGGATATGGAATATCCTTTCTTTCTGCTGCAGGTGTCACGTCTATGTGAAATTTGTGGGTGGAGGAAGCTGGTCAATACCCCCCCCCCCTATATATATATATATATATATATATATATATATATATATGTATATATATATCGAATCATGAAAGAAATTAAAGTGAACTAAAAGAGAACTTGCCACTGGTGGGAGCAGAAACCATGCAAAACCTCCGCATTACGCGTGCGGTGCACTGCCAATTTTGCTACGGCGAAGTCTACGAATCCGTCCACTAACTTGGGTATTTATCATTTGTGTTGAATATATCTGCCCTGGGACTGTTAGCCAGATATAAAACCAGATATATGCGAATACGACGCTCCCGACAAATTATGCGTGAATGCAAATGTGAACTGCAATAAACAGACTAAGTATAGTAAATGGCCAGTGTAAGTGATAAAAAATATGGGGGAACCTAGGCAATGCTTATGATGTGTGAATTCGAGTGCATTACTTGTCGCTGAGTTTTGTCGCTGTGTTTAGTGCTGCTGAGTTGCTCCCGAGTGTAATGTTGCTGCTTACGAGGCCGCAACACGCAAGACGACAAACCCGCCATGTTGCGATCTCTGAGCTGAGTTTTATCTTAGCTAAATTGCCATTAAATTGCCACTAAATTATTGTTTCACGCACACTGCGTGGAGTGTTCTGTCTCGATGACACCGATTTTCAGGGCGATGACAGTACCTTTCCGAGCGGCACCATGATCTTGACGCTACATTTCTTCATCGGGTTCGTAAGCTCAGTGCACTCCACCTCATAATGCGTGTGTGTGTGGGGGGGGGGGGGGGGATGCCGTAGCCATCGTGCGACGGGTAACCGAAGCAGGCGCGTATCCAGGATCTTTTTCCGGTAGGGTCTAAGGTTGCATATCGAGGAAGGGGGGGGGGGGGACTACAGTTCCATTGTTCCCCGTTAAGTTTCCCAGGCTTCGTGCATAGTAATACAACTGCTCCCTTGAGAATACCCTTGGTCTGCCTGAAGGCGTGTACCATCCTGTACAAGTCTGGGGAGGACGTTCGAATGATATGCGCCTTTGTTCATAGGTGACGTGCCAGGCATAAAAGGGAGCAGGGCGCCTGCCGGAAAACCTTAGCGGGTGGGGTTGTGGGGTTGTGGGGGTTGTGGGGGAGGGGCCGAAGCCCACAGGTGACACGGGCGTGAAGACAGCACACTCAACGCTTCAAACGCGCGTAGCGCGGGCATTCAGTGCAGCGGGAAGTGCAGTGGGTGCAGTCGGGCCAACATTCGCAATTTCACCGTGAAAATCACGTCCGAAGACGCTCACTGCGAAATGAGGCGAGGGTTCTGTCAGCACGCGTAACTGAAAAACGCACTCCGTTGACGCCACGAGTCGTCAAGCGCCTTTTTCCATGCGCAGCTAGTTCGCTGCACAAACATTCGATCGAACGTGGCTCGAAGACAGGAAAAGCGCAACGAGAAGGGCCGCGGGAAGTGTCGAAATACGAGTTGCGCGATGACGCGACCGCCCGAAGCAAGGGAAAAGGACAAAAGAACCTCTGACGTCATGCTTCGCGATGTCGTGCGGCTACGTGAGGCGAGCACTACTCTCCTCGCCTACTTGTGTTTCTCGCCTTCTCTTCAGTGCGAACGATGTCGGAGACAGCTTGGCTACGGCCCGTCGCCGGGACTGGCGCAGCTCGCTTCATTTCACTGTGTTTACCGCAGCTAAATGTCGTAAAACTTCTGTTGTATCGCTATTAAAATTCTTTAGAAATCGCTTAGCTTTTGTTGAATCCTTCATTACGCGTCCGGAACCGCACTCGCTAAGGCGAACCGCTCTCGCTAAGCATTCCATGCTTAATACAGACGCCCGCCCCGTCAACAACGAATAGAAAATGAGTCCTCTCTATTCTGAAAGCGGCGCTGAACTGATTGCCGCCGCTGATGCAGTCAGAAGAACATATCAATATGCACGGCGGTTGTGAAAAAAGAGAGCACACTCTTAATCGTCTGATATCTCATCGAGCTGTTATCGTGTCAAGGCACCATTGACGTCATGGGGTATCATACGACCGTTTATTGGCCAGTTGGCCGTTCCCACGTTAACATACAGCGTGATGCCTGCGGTTTGAAGGATGTTTCACGCCTGCCGCCATGGCCGTGACTGGCGCTTTCCAACACTCCGTGGGCCACATCTGGTGCACATACACATATATCCAAGAAAGTGGAGGAGGGGCAGCTTTCGCCAGAGCCCTTTTTGGTAGAGCAACCGTGTCACGTGGAGGCTGTGAGTTTAACTGCCACCGGCGGCGAGTCGTCTTTTCTTGCACTTTAGTTATTTTTTTATATTATTTTTATATTTCCGTTAAGCACTGGTAATTTCCCCTATGATTTCCTGGGCTTTGTTGTTTATTAGCTTCATATGGCTGTCGATAAAAAAAAAGAAATAGCACTTCTATTCCCTTGCATGAGTATATAGTGCAGTCACATAAGGTACGATGAAAGTCCCCAAAAACATTGCACACGGAACACATGGACGAGTATGATAACTGAGGTTTGCAAGTAGTTTGTGTGGGCCTCGTTGACTTACGAGTGAAAAAGACAGAGATAAAGAATACGACATCAAAGGCAGAGAGGTTATATTTGTATTCTGTGCTTACATTCAGCAGATGAAAATTTTCTTTATGCTTCTACTACTTCCCCCGCTTTCTCTCAATAACAGCAGCAAGAAAAAGAAATAAGACGAAGAATCAACCTTCTTCCTCGTGTCTCAAGGGTGGTGCTTCCAAATAACCCTGTAGCGAAAAAAAGAGAGAGAAAAAAAGAAAAAGGCTGTTTTCGAGGGTTCAACGTCACGACATCTGTTATATGAAGAAAAAAAAAAGTGCCTGCTTACCACTGAATGCAGTTATTTGAGGCCATCGCAAAGCGTGCCCCGACCTATCCTTAAACACTTCTTCAGTGAGGCTTCAGTAAAACCTCGTAGGTGCCTGCTGAAAGATGCTGCAGAAGGAGGAAATCGTGCGTACATAATTGACTGCCATAAATTACACACTTCCTTTGTTGCTGGAAAGCATATTCTTTCGTTCGCATTATTTCTTACTTTCGTTCGCTTTTTGTTTGTTCTTTGGTATTTCTGTAACTTACCGATCACGTGCGCGCCCTGCTAACAAAGGCGGCTACACTTGGGCCCCAAACATTTGATACCAACTCGCACTTCTTCCGCAACGAAAAACAGGAGCACGTTGTGGTATTCTTCTTGAAAGCATTGGGTGGTGGCCGCTGAGCTGTGTAATTACGAGCTGTCACTAAGCCGTCGCGCACGCTTGGGGTGTTGCACGCTTCGTGGGCACCGCCGGGCCAAACAGGCTATGAGTGGGGCCGCCGCGCCCAGGGCTCGATCACGGCTCGCGCGCGCTGACGGATGGAGGGCCTGTCGCGGCCAGACCGTGCCTGCCTGGCTCGGGCCTGATTCGCACAGCCGACGCCGCCGCGCCTGGAGCTTTGCGCGTCGGGCGCGTGACCAGACGCGTCCGCTGCGGCTACCGCTCGGTGACAAACGATGGCCAGGATCTGCGCGACATCGGTATCGCGCTGATTGCCACGATGGCCGAAGCAGTTTTTAGCGGCCCGTTTGTCTTCCGGATTCTCCCGTTTCGGCGGAAGATGGACTCGCCTCGGTCGGTCCGCATGCTCCTCAACTCGTTTTGCCCTGCCTCAGGCCCTTCTCCTTTCTGGAACCCGCTTCACTGGGGCCAGCTGATGGCATTGCTAAGGTGACCCATCCCGCCCACAGGACGCTTATGTGGTTCAATGTTTCGCTCTGTGCGCCTTTGCTCTCTTGTTATGTAACACGGGTGATACCTCTCTTTTTGTTGTTGCCGCGCTTCCTGGCAAATCTGCAATCACGCAAATTCTCAGTGTGTGTCTTTTCCGTCTAGCCTGGTCCCAACAATGTTTGCGCTGCCGGACTGTTTAGAGACGTTGATTGTCTCGGTTTGTGCAGAAAGAAAGCTGTTTTCTGATAAAAGCAGAAATTCAACAGTGTGATAGGGGACCTGCCAATTTTTTTTTTTCTGTTCTTTTCCTTTCAGAAGAGCAAAGATACTTGAAAAATGGCCCACCGAGCCTTTATTTTTCTTCCTTCCATATTGTTCGACAAAGGTGGAGGGTGTTTCATCCAATCTTTTCTTTGTTCCTTTAATTTTATTTACCTTTGCAATGAATAATAAGGGTTGAATTGTTCGCGAAGAACGACAGAGCCAAGCCATACGGGCCTGTTCTTGTAGATACTCTCATAACATAGGAAACGTTGGTGATTATTAGGCTCATTCAACTCGCTTGTGCTTTCTGAAGTAGTCCATGGGGCAGCGCACTTCGTGATTCTTGCCAATGACATATACCAATGCCGCATGGAAACGTGTGGACGTCGCCATTCATTTCGCACGAGTGTAGGAGTCGTGAAGAACATGTTTACCGCATTCCCAGAATTTGAGGAAGAGGTAGCGCAGGCTACTGGAGACCTGAGGTGCATGGAGGAAAAGGAGGAGGAGGAGGAGGAGGAGGAGGAGGAGGAGGAGGAGGAGGAGGAGGAGGAGTGTTGCTTGCTGCATGCGTACCATGGCCTTGTGAGGTGCATGGAATGCTCTGCACATCCACCGAAATGGAAATCAAGTGCCGTTAATTATAGTTTACCTGCTATGAACTCGCAGCAATACGCTTCATATGATGGGTGAATGTGCAACCTATTCACTAGGGTTGAGGACTTGGCGGGTTGCTATTGCACTCTAAAACTGGTACAGCGCAACATGAAAGTTTCGCTGTTGAAAGTCAGCTGTCTGTTCCTTCTTCTGACCGGCTCGGCTCGTTTCTTCCTTTCCATGTTGGGCTGTTCCAGTTTTAGTGTGCAACCTATTGTTCTGTGAGAATCTTGAGGCCATATAGTCGTGGCTTTTGCTGAAATAACGACAGCTGCGGTAGAGCTGTTCGGCAGCCGGACGGAGCCGCCAGTGTGTATGTCAGTGTAATTCCGGTGCTTCTCAAGTAATAGGAGTATAAGGAAAGCTATTTAAGAGCCGGTGATGATATATCTGCTATCAGGTTAAACGTGTATCAGTTGACTAGGTCGACGGAAGCAGAACTCGCACCGCTTCGAGTCGCACTACGCTTTACTGATGACGAACCGAAACACAAATGGTCCATTTTCTGCTACTCGAAGACGGCACTATGCAGAGGTACAGCGAAAGCTGTATATTTATTTATTTATTTATTTATTTATTTATTTATTTATTTATTTATTTATTTATTTATTTATTCATATTACCGTACAGGCCCATCTAAGGGCATTGACTAAGGGGGACAACAGTAATTACATAACAAAAATAGCAAAGTGCAGCATCGTTATACAACATTAACACGCAACGAATTCAGGTTATTACTGAATGACTAACTGAATCACTGAATATGACTAACCCGTAGTTTTTTTCGGCGTCCGCCAACAAAAACGGACTTAGCGATTTCTAACAAACCCATACGGGTGCAGTGCGGCGGCGCAGATGTCAAAATGCGGAGCAGATTAGAACGCTCGCCCTGAACAATAACGTGACGTCAAGGTTATCGCAGTATATAGGCAGGAGAGGTATCGGCGCTAAATACAGCTGCGTTACGATGGGGCCAACATGCATACACTCTAAGAAAAAAGAGAGTAAAAAGTGAGTCACAGCAACTTGACTCTCTTTTTTCTTACGAAGACCCATTTTCGCGCGGGTAGAGTCACAAAACAAGAGTCAACATTTGTGTGTGGGTCGTTTGACTCTTAATAGGACGCGAAGAGTCGTCGTGCAAGATTGCGACTCCTCTGATATTCGAGATGAGTATGGCGAGAGAAAGATTAAAATGCAGGAGAAGAAATACCAGATAACGTCTTCTGTTTTAGGCAGGCCCTCGGGTTCCTAGTCCTGGTTGTAATCAGTTCAGCTCAGTTTTATTCCTTAAAGGCCCCCATTTCAGGGGGTGTTACATAAGGGGTGGGATTACATTTGTAGTGAGGAAAACAAACAGCGATGGTGATTTAACATTGAAGGTGATCTGTTACGCGTTCTTGAAAAGCAGGTGTTGAAGCGATGGCGACGATGTCATGGGGTAGGCCGTTCCAGTCCATGGCTGCTCGAAGAAATAACGAAGCTGAAAACGTAGTAGTACGTAATAGTGGGCAGGCAACTTGAAGGGGATGACTGGTGCGGTGAGATATGCGTGATGCGGCGGCGATATACGGTGCTTGATCGAGAGGAGAATAAAAGAATTTGTGATAAAAGGTGAGGCTAGCAATGCGACGACGAAAAGAGAGGGGTGACAGTCCGGATGTAGCTTTCAAGGATGAAACACTGACGTCATATGAGTATGAGGAATGAATAAATCGGGCAGCACGATTCTGCACAGCTTCCAATGCATATGCTTGATGTGGGCTCCAGATGGGGGGTGCATATTCTAATTTGGGTCTTATAAGTGATTTATACGCGAGCAATTTAACATGTGGTGGGGCAAGACGAAGGTGTCGTTTTAGAAAACCGAGTGTTTTGTTTGATGCTGAAATGATGTTACCGACATGTTACCGACATGCGGTGTATCATTCTTTCGTCAAGCTTGTCATGTTCTGCAATTACATCGAACTCTAAATATCGATTTTCCTTGAACATGTTTGTTAATATCTCACACGCTTAAGCGATAGCTGGCTTCCTATGCTAAGGAAGACCCGGATCTGTCACAATGGATTCTGACCATAAGTAAATCTAAAAAATATAGCATTGGCTACTAAAGAGAGCACAGCAACGAGATAACAAGTTCAGTAGGCGCACTCAACAGTGTCGATTGTAAATGTAATTGCGCTACGTAAAGTTAAATTTTGAGGATTTAGGTTCCAAAATCAAGATCTTGTTATGAGGCGCACGGTAATGGAAAACTGCAGATTTATTTTCAGCAGCTCGGGTTATTTAACGTGCACGGAATGCACAATATACGCGCGTTTTCGCATTCTGTCCCCATTGGAATGCGACTGCTGCGGTTGTGATTGGACCCGTGACCTCGAGCTCAGTAGCGCAACACCAAAGCCACTGGGCTACCGCAGTGCGTTGCGTTCCGCGACCAGAAACAAACATTAGCGTACGCAGCACTGCTTTTGAACCCCCCAGAAATTTAAAAACAAAAATATAGCAGTTTCCCCCCAATGCTGCATGAACCACTGCACGAACCAAGGTTCGTAGCTTCATCGCCTGAATAAACTGCAGTAAACAATCGCTTACTCCGTAAATTAGCAAGCACGGGGTCACGCGCGCACGTGCAAACATGAACAGATTTCACTCAATGAGCGCGAACACTCGCTGCCACAGCGTCGGCGTGATGAAGGGCGCGAACAGAGCGGACAGAACGCTTCTGCTGCCTCGTCTTTCAAAGCGTCTCCGAAACTTGAAATGGCGATATAGAAGCGCCTTTCCCCTCTCCCCCCCCCCCTCCCCGCTTTGCTCCCATCGGAAATTATCTCCAAGACAGAGCGAGAGTGGCGCCAGACCGGGCTAGAGCAACGGCCAGAGGAGAAGCGTGCTAAACCAGCGCCTCCTTTCCACGGCTTGCGCGCGTTTTATCACGTGACCACCTATAGATACTTGGGGCACCCATCCAGGCACTATACATCTCGGCTCGCCCTCGTACACTTCCTTTAATGCGCACAGCTAACGGAGCAGGATAGGATCTTATCGCACTTTATACGTAAGCTCACGGCAACACCGACAGATATATTTCGGCGGTTGTGTCCATATAATTGCTATCGATAAATTCGCAATACATAGAAAATTTTACTAAGGACGAACCACGCTGCTTCGCCATGTCGTGATAGAGCGGTGAACGATAGTTCTAGAAAATGTGCTGCTAAATCTCCGCCAAATGACTATACGCTCGCATTTGGTGACAGCGGCACACAGTCGCAAGAACTTGTGGAGGAAATACCGGAGTTCTGGCAGCTTCAGGTGCACTAGATCATTCAGTAACATGGGCAGCTTTCTAGTTCTACCTTACATCAGAGCAAACTGCACTCGACAGAAATCAAGGGCAGCCGCATCGTTATAGCTAAGCAAATTAAGGACAATTACGCCGCGTCTTCACACTTCGAGCACGCTCCGACAGCCCAGCGATAGATATTTAAAACACAACCACACTCGGACGAGAAAATTTTGCTTCTGCCAAGTGAACGCTGCGGGTATTTCAAGACGCGTGTTAAATTCATGGCTGTTTTATTCGTAAACATTACTTAAGTGTCATAAAATTATCAGTGAGCAAAACAGTTTTTATTTCAACGCAAGGAAACAAAACCGAAACTAGCGCAACTGTTTTGCCCAGTTGTGCAGATACAAAATGATCCAAAGCCGAAGTCGTCAATAGCATGACGCCATTTTGAACTTGTGCTTCATCACGCGCGAGTACGTTGTCGTTGAGTGGTTTTGAAATCGCTGCGTTAAGGGCGACTGCAACCAAGCGTTGTGGCAAGTTACAATGGGAGCTTCTGTCCGTGCTGTGCGATTGCGACGAGGGGACCGCCGCCAGCAGCAGCGTATCGCCGATTTCGTCTTTGCCGACATCGCCGGACCGTCACAAGCGCCCGAAGTGCTGCGGTTTGCACTGCGTCTTTCATTGTGATATGGGAGATCGCAACGGACAGAGACGACCAGATGCATACGACCGACTACCAGCGGGGAGTGACCTGTGCCATATTTCTTTTAACGTCTCAGGTAAGCATATCAGCTTTTGTTCCGAGTTTACAAACGGCGCGTACTCGGCCCTTCCGGTACGGCTACATTTTGCGCCATGTTTCTCTTGGCAGTTCACAGACGTTTCTTAGGCATGCGTGCGCGTATGTAGGCGGAAATACTACTGGCAGACGGAAGCCTCAGGAGAAACACCGTTCTTAACGACTCTAGTGACGAGTGGCCTGTCGCATCGAAAAATCCGTAGAATATCAAGTACTGCGTAACTGGAAGTGTAGATACAATACTAGCACCAGTGTGACTTTCGCATGGCGAAGACAGGTAATCGAAAGGGCAGCTTGTGCATTCTGAAGATTTACTAGTGCTTTAGGTATATTGCCGCGAATAATAAAAGCGCTACAACGATGTATGGTAGTGTCAGGCGATGTGGCAGCACAGATATTTTAAGAGCGGTTAAGCGGCTGCATGCACAAACGAACAGACAGCGCTTTCAAAGCGCTGAAAGAGAACAAATTTTTTGTGCATTTGGCTGTAAGTAGAAAACACATTAGCTCACAATCTAAGCCTATATATAATGTATTATTTTTACGTAATCTGTATTTTCACGGTTGTAAAAATTTAAAAGCATGAATATGCTGCAACATTTATATAGTAAATCCTACTACGCTTACAAAACCTGGCTGTGTTATGTGGTGAAATTGTACTATTGCTACTGGATTTTTTATATTGAGTCCGGTGGTTTATGAAAAAAAGAAGGTCCTTTTATGTGTAGTTTTATGTTAGTGTGTATATTTGCCCAGCAGAAATGAGTTGATTGCAAAGTTGTACCTTCCAGTGAGCTGCATATGAACCCAAGTTTATCCTGTCTTGGCTATTGTAATGTGCATACAACAATTTTAAGTATATACAGCTGTAGTTGGCTTAGTCGCTGCAACATATTTTGTAAAAGTAGAAGGCCATTTATTATTTTGCTGCTTCCATGCAGAAATACCTTTTTTCTTATAGCAAGAAACGCTGACAGTATTGAATAAATTAAGTGTGTTGTATTTTTCTACTAACATAATAAAGGAAATTTCGTCTGCCGTGTATCAGAGATTAGTTTACCTTTTTGTACTAAACAATGCATTATGTCCTCGGCTACTGCTGTTGTCCTGTGTATTTTTATAATTTTGAAATGTATTTTATTTTAGGTATTCAAGAAGTGGCAACAGCCAGAAGTCACCATCTTACCAGCACGTTATGGGTGAGACAAATCGTAGCAGGCACTTTTGCATATCTCATTAGCATATGATGCTATTTGTTGTAATTTTTGTGTCCACTTTCCTGTCTTTATGCATTGTACTATTATTGTGCAAAGGGTAACAGTTTTACATTGAGACAGAGTAATCACCCAAAGGGGAGACATGGCTGGAGGAGACAACACACACAAGCCTCCTTTGTCCGTATCTTTATGTTGCGCAGTTACTCTGTCGTTATCTACCAACAAACCCAAGTTCCTCATCAGCTACATTTACTAATGATCCGTTATTGCAGTTTCATTGACATAACATGAAAGTACAGAGGTACACAGGAAGACAAGAGACTTGAACTGATGAAGAGCCGTAGAACAAGGACCGCTGGAGCCAATATTTCGACAAAGAGAAGGAGATTTTTCTTCTCAAAACGTTGGCTCCAATGAATTTTCTTGTTCTATCACTATTTACCGTTGAAAGAAAGCATTATTCCTCTTGCTGAAGTATTATGCATTATGGCATAAAAATTAGCAGGGTGAAATATGAGGAATGTCAAAATTCTTGTATATTCCAGTGCTAAAGCGAAAGCCAGGAAAACAAAATGTAGCGAACCACATTGTTATTTTTCATTGCCCAGTTTAGCCAGCTTTATTCCGAGCTTGCACTTTGTTGCATTAACCACCACTGGAATTTGTTAATTGAATTAGCTTGGTGATTTACTTATATTAAGAGATTTTGAACTTGTATTAATGCAGCTTAACATAATGCATGTAAAAATAATTTACAATGACATATTTAGGTGGCAGGCTTGCAGTTGTCTAGCAGATCACTTGATGGTATGAGCTCAGGTTTCAACCGAGCTTCCATGTGCAAACCGGTTACACATATTTTGTTTCATTGTTTGGATTTTCATAAACATAAGTACCGTTTCTTTTTTGTCGGGCTTCTAGTTGTGTCGTAGGACCTAACTGTTTACCTTTATTTGTATTGGTAGCCATGTTACACAGACAGCTCAGTTTTATTGTAAATCATGTCATAGTAGGACTAAGAACATTTGTGCAAATTTGTTGCAGGTACACTCTGGCGGCTCCTACCCCTGTGTCCTCCCACCACCCTGTCCTGACTACGTCCACTAGGTAGTTGGGAGCCTTTGGTGGCTTCTGCCGCTGCATCCTGCCGCCACCATGTCCCGACTATGTCCACTAGGGAGTTGGCAGCCTTAGTGATGATGCCAGCAGGCTGACAGCCGACAGAAAGATTCAGGTAAATACCTGTAATTAAGCAACGTCTTTTTGAGTGAAATGGCTTGTAGTCACTCAGCAATGAAAGATGTAACTTCGAAGCAGATTAGACTCTCTGCTATCTGTGTAGGGATGCTCAAGTCCATGCATTTTGTCTTAGCCGCCAAGAGGCTATGTGTATTAGACGAAATGCGATGCAAATTTTCAAACTGCAAGAGACCACTTGCACAATTTTTTTTTTTTTTGCTTAACACAAAAACTACTTTGATAAAGCTTTACCAATTTAAAAAGAATACAATGTACTCTCAGACATGGTATTTGGCATAAATTTACTAGGGCTGCCTCAGTGGTAAGTAGGCCGATAAACGTACACCAAAACTGTCTTCTTTTCCAAGTTCATCCTCCTCTGTGCACCGCTGCATAATGTATCTTTCTGATACCATTCTTGCACACAGCACAAGTCCTAAACACATGGATTGCATAAATTTGCAGCTTTTGCTCTAGGTCACTTTTGTGAAAATAAAGTTAATAAGCCATTTTGTCCATTTTTAATCAGCCATAATAAACTGAGCAGTGGCTAATAAGCAGTCAAGTTTCTGGTGTAAGGCCTCTCTTCGTTGTTAAAAATTTGGCTCTCTTAATGAAAGAACCAAATTTTTGGCTGCCATTTTATGATGCATACTTTGGTGCATTACACGAAATTTGACATAATGTTTATGGCAGTAAAAATTTTTTTTGCTTTAAGTATTGCGTGAAATTGAGATTTGTTTTATATTGAAAGGCCCTCAGTTTTCAAGAAGAAATTCCAAGTGGTTGTGTGCCAGGTTGGAACAGCTGGTATGGAATAGCCTACTTACACAAATAGGGAGGGTCATGTACACTTGACTTTATGTTAAGATACTATTATTGATCCACAAAAGACAAATTGATGGATTCCATCCTATAAGCAGCTCTTCACATTCATTTCCACTTTTGCACATTTATATACCTTGAGTCTGGTGACTTGTGTCTGTTTTCATCATCTGCTATGTGCAGATGGTAAACTTCAGATTTGCCCTATGGTACAGAATATTTTGGTGCTAAATATATGAATCTGTGTTTTTCAGGTTGCCTCGAAATTTTACCCAAGCCATGCTGCACACTCGGGCCAGGCCTCTTGCGAACGACGTATAACCAGGCTCAACGCATCAGGGTCGAGGGAGTCCGGAGATCAAGGCAACCTGCTGTGCAACCTTTGGTGACCCCTCTACATGTGCCACCTATTTCACAGCTGTGCCTCACCTACCATCTATTCAAACAGCATCACCAGCTGTGATCACTTATCAAACCATGGATGAATGTTGGGGTGGAGTGATTTGAACAGACATTCTATTTGTCTCTTCAAATTCTTTGTAAATATTTCTGTTATAATTCATATGTGTCTTTAATATATAGTTTTTAATAGTTCCTTTCTCTTAGAATTCTCACCATCAGCCCCTGCTATTCTAATGTATACCTGCCTTTAAGCCCCGTTTCTCATAGTTCTTTCGTACTTGTGGACGTAATTGATAGGTTATTATTTCTTGTTGTATGGAAGGCTAAAATACGAACTTACGGCATTTTTTCTTTGATAATCTACAGCACTGCAATGTGTTCAAGAAATGTAACATAACACGGGCTCTGGTGTAGGATAAATTTAAGAGCAATATAGAGTACTTATTTCAAGCACCCATTATTGTTTAAAAACTTAAGGATATAGGAGCACAAGAAAGAAACTATTGAACTAGAGAAACATTGGTTCCCCTCATAAGTCTGGTAATAATGTGACTTCTTTCACTGCAAAGATACTGGTACTCGCATACAAGGCTTGAGACATGAAAGCTATGATACCCTTGGCATTTCTCAGTGCTTATTTGCCACACTGATGAATGTCAAAGGCAGCATAGGTTTCATGCACACATTGGTTGTATTACACCTTTTGAGTATTGCATTTCTCAAACACACGGGTTTGCAGCAGTGCTTTAAATAGCAGATGTATTTCCTAATTTTCAGAATTTGTTAGTGCAAGAGTAACGCTACAGATCATGTAAAAATAATTTTACAGACTATATGTCCATGGATGCATGTTTCTTCTGATTACGTAGCAGTGCCATGTGGTCGGGGGATGAATGTCTATTTCAGATTTAAATATTGGCTTCCAGGCCTGGGTTAGTCTCCTACACTGAGTATTCTAGGTCAAAGCCCAGTTACTAGAGGAAAGTGAATAAAACTAGGAATTATAAACATCAGAAGATCTTGTTCGGGACACTAATGTAACAATCAGCAAGGTTCTTTGTGCATTCATTTCCAGATTTGCGAGATTATATTTTGACTGGTTTCATTAATGCGAGAACAAATATTTGTTTATTCTCATGCTAGAGTTGGCTGCCCCCATTCGCATACAACCCCTTTACAGGCTAAAAATTAAGTGTATCATTGGCTGGTTTTCGGTTTTGCGCCCTCAGTGTTAAGGGATGCAAACGGTGACATACAACTGAATGCAGAAAAATGTCTAAGGAATGCAAGCAGGGCATGGGACTTTTTAGACAGATGCATGCGTGTGCTATTTATAAAACTCCCTATGGTATGCCTCAAGGCATTTTGTAACCCTTTGGTAGAAACACTGACACCCACTTATTAAGGGGAAATGCTCCTTGAAACAACTTTTTTAATTTGTACTAGAAATTTGAATGTACTGCTATTCATAGGGAGTTTTATGTAGATTTGAATTGTCATTGGTTTTTGTGTAGCTGGTGTTTAGTTATGTCCTACATAGTGGCAATATATCTTTATGGGCACTTGTGTGTAAAAGTTTCGCAAATGGTTTCATGCTGTATCTTATTTAGCTAGGTGTATACCGCAAAGTGGCGATACCTATCCAAACAGCTTGTACAATTACTGGAATTATGCAAAAAATATTAGGCCACTTTAAATAATTTTTAGATTGCAATTTCAATTAGATACTGGTATTCTGCTTATCTTGAAGAGTATGTATGCCAAATTTAATTTGTATAGGACAATTATAAAGCACAAGGTTATTCTCATGCTATTGTGAGAAAAAAATTATTGAAGTATTCTCAATAATTTTAGTAGCAGGCCTGCCTGCCTGCCTACTAATCTTGCATACTTTTAGTAACTTTACGTGCTGTTTGAATAGATATCGGCACCTTGCAGTCTACAGGGAGCTGAGTTAGCTGCAGCACACTGCTTTTTTGTGAAAATTTAATACACAAGAAAGTGCCCGCAAATATCACTATGTATTTTGCCGTTGTTTAGGACATAACTCAAGAAGCAGCTAAACAAAAACTAATGGAATATATGAAATCTGCATGAAGAACTCTACAATTGGCTCTCTTTTGAAACCTCTAGTACAAATAATAAAAATATTTCGAGTAATATTCAATCAGCAAAACGTTCCCCTTGCTACAGTGACCTACAACATAGCGACGCAAAGCTTAAGGCAAGTCCTCTTGTCGAAGCGAATATGGGCTGTCTTCCCAAGGGCTTCTGTTAAAGATGGTGAATTTTCCTGCATTTACCAGAAGTGCAATACTAAAATGTTTGTGAATGTGCAATTGGTATTGGCACACTAACAGAAAAAAAGACAGTTCTGTGAAATGTAGACTTGAGACGTGACTTTGTTGGACATTTAAATTTTGACTCCATATATTTGTGTTTTGTACTGAGTGTTTCAACGGTGACTGCCTCAATTATTGAACATAACTGCTTCATGACAGTGCGACAATTTTCCCTAACATAAATTTTAGCTGTGGCAGGCATTAGAATTACAGTACTCAATAACGTCTACTTTGTAAGAACTCAGACTAGCACCAGTTCTGAGATACATATACCCAAAAAGTAATGATCATCCTACAAGGCTTACAGAAGGCTTTTTGGCAAAGTAATATCCGAAAGTGCAAAGCATGTTCCACCAAGTATGGTGACAAATATTTCAGAGCTGCCAGTCTGAGGACTCCTACAAACTAACAATACCTTCAGCACTGACTAGCTTCAATAATGGGATGTCAGTGTTTTGCTAAAATTAATGAAACTTCAATTATTTTGATCTTGTTTAAGAAGACATTTGTAATTAACATGCAGTTCTAATCTCTGTCACTTGTAAATGTTTCCCAATTATTTTTTCAGGCTACAATTTTTGGTAATAATGGTATTCATTGCAGAAAGAGCTAGTACATGGCATTTAATAAAGAAGGTACTGGTCATTGTAGATTTTGTCTTCAGCATTTGTTCTGTTCCACAGCTGTTTCTTGAAATCTGAAATGATGTACCCATCACTTTGTTAGCGATAAACAGGGAAATCTGTCAGTGTGTTTTGTTTAAAATGGAGCTGATCAACCCAATAGTTAGGCTATTTGCTAATTATAAATTACAGTGATAATAGTACAGGACCATAAGAACAGACTGATGCTGAATAACAGCTGTGCCCAGCTACATCCACGCAGCTTTGCCACACAATGTGCATGTGTTCAGAAGAGCCAAATGCCCCAGAGAGAAAGCAACAGTAACTAATTGTTCGTCATCTTGTAAAAGCAGTATATGCGCTAGATGTAAATTATGCTCAGTAAATACATAAGTCAGTCATATGAGGTGTCTCACTTTAGGTTGCAAGTTGGAACTTATTGCAATCTTGGTTGTTTTTATTTTGTTTCCTTTGTGAGCATGAGTGACTTAGTTGCCTTGGCACATTTTGTCAAAACTGTTTCTTCATCACTGGGAATCACAAAATTTCAATTACACATAAAATTTCCAGTTACTGATATGGTAGACTTCGAAGTTAATTCTCTTATCTACCAAGTAGTTTTATCATTCATTGAAACATATCCATGCAATGCACAATAGGAACCCAAATTATAAATATCTGTTCTTGCTTTCTACCCTGCTCTACAACATTATGAAGATACAAAGCAAAACTATAAGTTTACAATTGTCCCCCATAACCCGAGTTTCGCTTAGAATTTGAAAAACAAAATTGACATCCTGCTATAGTGTGAGAGTTGCTTTGGGCACCAAGTGAACTGCGTAGCACGTGTGCTAGAGTACACAGCAAAGCAGAAAATCGCACCAGATTGGAATGGCAGTGGTAAGTTAAGAACAGATGTTTTATTTCACGGACCATTAATGTGGCTTATCATCTGCTCCTGTTTTGTGGGAACGCATACATTGGGAAGACAATTTTTTGCACCAATCTTACCTTAGAAAGGTAGAAATCAAGAACAGGTATTCACACTTTGTTGCCCACAGTGTATTATCTGAATGTGTTTCACTCTACAAAAGACTACTGTGGTAGATAATCATAAAGACCAAGACAAAAGAATTAAAAGAAGTATGTGTCAGTCATCCTTCCATGATCTCCCGTGTTTATAGAAACACTTCTTTCTGCATATGTGCGAAGCCGTAGGGAAGCATTACATAACTCAGTCATGCTTTCCAAGTTAAAAATCGGAATAAGGAGAATCACAAGAACATTGCATGAGTGATTTGTAAATGTGGCACCTAATGGAACTTATTTACGTATGTGCTGAGGGTACATTACAGCCAGTGCATAATCTGTCTGCTCTTACAGGATAGCTTGTGATGAGTAAAAGAAGCCTTCCTCACATCTTCCTCTTTGTTTCTTTTGGACCTTGGTGCACCATGTGTATTGTTACAGCTGCATGCATGCAGCTGGGTATAGTTTATGTGTTCTGCTAGCTCCCTTGTCCTCATTATTCATGTGCTATCTTTGCTGTAACAAAATACAGCTACCTGTGCTACATATTTTGTCAGCGTGTTTGCATTATGGCAAGTTTTGTATTAGTGGTTATTGCAATCTGCGAAATTGTCTGTCAGCTATTATACTTCGTCTTGAAAAGTATGTTTGTCAACATAAATAAACAATTAGTATAAATTTTCCTCTAATTATTTTTGTAATATTATCTGTCGTGAAGCTTTTATACACTGTTGCATGTTGTATGACAATAAAATTGATGCACAACTTTTTAATGTGGTATTTTTCAGATCAATTTTCAACTGACGCTAACACGCACAAGTTGTGGGGGAAAAGTGCCAACAAGAGTACCATAAGGTAAGACAGCTGTTCTTACTGTTAGATTGGATTATCAATTGCCAACCAGTTGTTTTCAGCAAGCATAGTATAACACATAGATTATGTAATCTAAGTTGGAATATTGTTTTTATTGAACTTGATTATCTGGATCTCCTTTGTACATAAGTGCGGCTTTCTTTATTTGTTATGTGTAGCTTACTTGCTTAAAATGTTAAATCGTAAGTTCTAAATAAAAACACGTCTCGAAGAACAGTGAAATAGGTTTAACTTATAAATGTTTTGACATTAGAGACCTGTGCAGTGCTGAATTGAACTTCTACATGAGTTACATAATATTTTGGGGTCTCATTATGGTTCTGAGTTGCATTGCAGTGTCATGCATATGCACCTGCAGGCTACATATTGGATGTTTATTTAAGACTGTTTTGCGTGGTTGGCTATTGATTCCAGTTTAATAGTAATGAGAACTGTCTTGCTTTCATGGTGATTCTGTGCTGACTAATACATTTGAATTTTCCAGAAGACAACAAAGGGTGATGAAATGTTAACATTTTGTTGCTAACCTGCCACGTCCTTTTTGGCAAGTTTGCTATGGGTTCTTTCTTATATGTTGTCTTTTCACAGTAGCCATCTTGAGAGCTAGCCGTAGTCGTGTGTACTTGCAGCAAAAGTTGGTGACACATTTTGAAAAGCGGCTCGACACTGCCATCCGAGAGTCAAACGACTTACATGGATTAGTTATTTTACTCCATTTACAAGAGTCCTGCACCATGCACAAAGGGTAACTTGACACACTGCTGGAGTCATCGACTCATCAAGAATAGTGACCCGAATCCTTCAGCAGTGGTCATGTCACCCTTTATCTTGAATCGTTCGACTCATTTAGAATTGTTAACGGACTCCCTCAGCACTAGTCTTGTAACCCTTTTGAGAGGGTATAGGCGACTATTACAACAGAGTGTGCATGACTATTGTGTGCGGAGTCACGCAAACACCTTGTATTGAGCACAGATAGTCTCGGGACTCTCTGCCGAAAGAGAGTTCGGGTGTCTCCCACAAAGTGTGTCGTATACGTGGCGAGTCCAGACTCTCCAAAAAGAGTAAGAGGTACTCTTTTTTTTCTTAGTGTGTAGTTCGTACACACGAAGAACAACATGCGCACGAGGAGCGCCGGAGGGAATAGCAACGAGAATGTAAACGGCGCCGGCGCGAAACGACCACCGACGAAGAACGTTCCCGCGATGCTGAACGAAAACGACAATCGCAAGCCCGGCCACCTCCGGACGAGCAACGACGCCAGACTCACAACGCAAAGTTACAACCATTCCACTCTGTGAAGATGGAATGGCAGCGGAAGCATTTTGCTTTACGTTTAAGAGCTCTTACTGTCGTCAACTTTCGCTGCCATTCCATATTCACAGAGTGCAATGATTGTCTTATTTTTTTATTGTCAGCCTTACGGCGTGGTCCGCATGAACACTTGACATTTGAAATCAGAGAAGCCATGCACCACCTGACTGAGAAAGGACATGAAATAATTTTTCAGTGGTTACCAAGTCACTGTGGTATCATCGACAATGAACGTGCCGATCAATCTGCTCGTTCAGCTCATGCAGAAGGCAACCGCCTATCAATCCCGCTATCTATAGGACAGATGCTGCAAGGATGCTTCACCTACTTGCACGCCAACGCACTATATCAGAGTAGAATGAACCACATTTTATGCACGCCCGCTTGTACACCCTGGATCCAACCTTAAACCTTCGACTTCCAGCAAGACTTCCCAGAAGAGACGCGACCCTTTTGTGTAGGCTATGGCTTGGCGCCGCTTTCACCAATGCCTACGCGTTCCGCAGAACGTGCACCTAAATCTAAGTACACGGGTGTTTTCGCATTTCGCCCCCATCGATATGCGGCCGCCGTGGCCGGGATTCGATCCCGCGACTTCGTGCTCAGCAGCCTAACACCATAGCCACTGAGCAACCACGGCGGGTCTAAAAATAAATATACGGAGTAATAGAAACTGCACAGTCTTTACTACTTGCCGACAAAAATACTGAATATACGTCAATAAAGAAAGGCATCGCTTTAGAATGTATGTCTGCTCACAAGAAGAAATACCCAGTGTTTACAAAAAAAAGGAACGGCGACCTCAAATAATGATGTCAGCTCAGTCGTGTTCTTGCCTTACTCCGTCCCGTGGCCGCCAGCTGCATGTATTTAGCGCGGCAAAGAACGCGAGGCACTCAGACCTCGGTCATCACCACCCGGCCGGGTCCCAGACGGTGACGGCAGGTTTGCACCCCGTGTTCCATGTCACCGTTACAGCGAGCAATCCCTCGCTGCGGCATCATCGCTGGTCTCGTCAGCCGCACCGACGCGGTGACGCGCGCACTCTCATAAAAGTGACCCTCGCTCGCGTCAACTGCGTCACGCGCGTCTTATATTGCTTGCCTCCTTCTGGCGCGAGCACGACCGCGGGCGGCCGTGGAAATCATAACAATAGTGAAAGGCGAGCCGGACCCTCGGCGGCATTGATTGACAGATTCCACACGCCTCGCCCTTGCCCCGTGGCCGCTTCCGCGAAACGCTCGCTCCGCGCTCTCACTTTTTTTTTTGTGCGTCGCTTTTCTTTCCTCCGCGCTTTCTTTTTATTGATCATCTGCTGAGCTGATTTTGTGCGCTGCAAATTGAGGTCCCAGGGAGGCGCGAGAAGTGAGGCGCGATGCGCCCCGATGGTTTCGCGTGCGAGCAGTTTGGCGGATGACTCACCGGGGTCCACGCCGCCGTCCGTGTCTCGCGATTATATCGGGATTATTCCGGAGCATGATTGCAGCAAATGCCCGCGCGCGCGGCCCTCCACGGACACCCCTCCTCGTCGTCCCTCACGGTGGCTAGACACGCACAAAACTTTCCATTCGTCAGAACCCACGCTGCTGCACGGGACGTCTCCCAAATGCTGCGCGCGCGACGGCTGCGCCCAGCTTGCCTCTGCCTGATTCGGAAAACTGGGTGCCACGTACTTTTTGTGTGTGTGCGCGCGTGTGTGTGTGTGTGCGCGCAGTTTGGTATGAAGTGCCTCGCCGCCTCCCCTCACCTCTTGGGTCCCCAACCATTGTGCCGCGTCTCCCACCCACACATGGCGCGGGTCCCACGCCTGGGCGCGGGCTCCGGACCGGCCTGCCTTTGTCCTCGGCGAGGGGAAACTCCCGATCGGCCGGAAAGAATCTGGAGACGCCCCGAAGCTGGAGTCCTTGGAGGCGCTTCATGCGATGTGTGAAATTTTAACGCCGTTCTTTTACGGGCGTTGTGACCTAGAACAGAGCGTGTCGCATTTTCTCGCTGCATAACTGCCGACACCTTTGTCGCCTTCCTAAAATGGGGGGGGGCATTGCTGTGGCCCGTTATGATGCGATGCGACACAAACGCTCTCGCCGCAAGAACTTCACCGTTCGCATATAACTAGAGCGCTCGCATAAGCCTATGCTCTTGCTATCATGGAAACCTTAAGTTAAAATGCGCGAGATAAATAAACTAATCAAGAACTGCCCTTACGCGTAATTACTTCAGACTGCGATGGCGCACCGCTGCCCAACCGGTTTCCTAATGTATCGCGGCTCATCGCTGACACTAAGTGTTGACGCTCACGTCGATGTCGCTGCTGCTCTTATCTTTTTATTTAATAAAGTGTAGATCTCGCGCGCTTAGGTGAACACGAAAGCGCGAAATGACGTTCTAGTTCGCTTTAAAGTGCTTGCGCGTTTGCATTTGAGCGTATTTGTACCGAACCATCATATTTCTACGTAACGCCTCGGAGAGTGGACGACTTCTGTGACGCACGCATTGTCTTCTTTTTTAATGCAGTCTATGAGCATCCTGAAGCCGACTGATTGTGTTTCACATTTTGCTTGCCACGAAGTACATTTTATATATTTGCTACGAAAACATATTGCGACGCCTCCTCTATAGAAAAATATCGGGCAAACTGCGACAGAAGTTAGTAGGTCAAGGCCGTTTTCTTTTTTTTTTACTTGTTTGTAGTAAAAGATAACAATGCGTGCTTTTAATTCCCTTAGCAATGAGCACAGATAGTCTATAAAGTGCCTAAGCAGAAGCCGAACTATAAGAAAAGCACGAAAGCTACAATTATCGAATGTCGCGCTTTGCCTCGTTTCGCAGAGTAAAATGCGCCGCTTTAGTGAACATGGACAATTTCCGGTCTGTATTGAAATAACATAAGTAATCGGTTCTGTGGGGCCTGCACAGTCCTTACGCATGTGTCCACTGTCCGTGTGACAGGCGCTGGATCGTATCGTTCAAGGAGCAGGAACTCGAAAAGCCCCAGATATGGCGTAAGTTGCGCTCAGCCGATCTTTATTTCTTCTGACTTTCTTATGATTGAAACACTGCAGTTCTGCTAAGAAAGAGCGAGACTGTGAAGGCTCACATTACTGTTTGCGTTCTTCTGCACATACTTTGACATTTCCGGGTTCCTTCGGTTGAAACCGTGAGGATGACAGCTAAGAGCGTTTCGTACACTTCCAAGTGGTATACAAACAACTGAAGGACCTCCGGCCAAAAGCAGCATCGTTTGTTTTCAGCTCCTTAGGGTTTAAGTCATAGTGCTCGTATGGTTGGAAAGTATTTTTGCGGCGCAGACATGACATAACTTTGAACTGAAAAAGAAAATTCGAGTTAGAAACCCTATAGCGAACAAAAATATCTGCCCGCAGTCTAGAGGCTATTCGAGGAAACAGTTCGAATCACATGAAATCGATATTGCTGAAGGTTCCAGAGACGACAGGGAAACGATTCGTCTTGTTCGAGGCAGCGCTGTCGAACTCGACAGAAATATGAAAGATGAGCTGCAGAACTTTCCTCAACTTCGATTAGTTACGCCATTGTCGGCATTTACTTGGTTCTGCTTCCTTTATTACTATTAATAACTTATGACAGGATTAGCAGATTGGTTCCTGCGGAATGACGTGCAGAAAAACGAAGCATCACATAGCCCATGTACTGAAAATTAACCCCAGCCTCTTTTCCACAGATGGAGGACAAATTGAACGGCGGGACACGTAGAAATACTATCCCTGTTCACTCATGGAGGCCCTTTTGTGTTAGTCGCGTACAACATGATCAACTACCTAAGCCCGTTTTCACAAAAAAGGTCCTACGCTAAAGAGGATGAGGATGAAAACATTTATTTAAAAGAAAAAAATACAAGCAGGTGTCTTTCTGCTTGTTGTACGCTGGAATCGTTCGTAAAATAAAATTCCAGTCAATCCTGATATTGGACATATTATTCGTGAAGGCGACCGGTCAGTGGCAAAGAACACTTACGAACGAAAATCTTAGTGAATCCGGCCCCAAGTGAGCACGAATAAATGTCCGCAACTTTTTTAAGTTGTAAAAAGAAGCGCAGTATTTTGAGACATCGCATTTTTTAATGTCGCGCAGCACTGGCCATCACAAGAATCTCTAAATAAGGACTTTCTTGCGCCTACTGAGCCCGCACGCCGTTTCACCAACGCATCTTCCGTGTTACACATTGCGCGGCTGCAGTCAAACATGCCATCTGCTCAAGCTTCGCTTTGCCCTACTTTTGAATGCATACTGGAAGCGCACTACTTGGTCACTGATTTATTTTGTCGCTCACTTCAAGAAGAGGATATAGGTTCTACGAGCGCCGTCAGCGCACATTGCAAGAGTCTCCTGAGGAAATCGAAAGTAGCGCACAATTGCATTTAACCCTGCTAGTTTAATGAGAGTAGTTCTATTTTTTTTTTATTAATATGAACTGAAAGGAGATTATCATCATTATTGGCGCCGGGTACTCCTTTTCGCACGACAAGCAAGACATAAGCGCAAAAAAAGTGATATGCACTGGTGACAGTCAAATATAGTACTCATATTTGCCAAGTTATACTCACAGAAGAAAGTGGAGAGGACGCTAACAGACATACACAGTTCCGTAAACGAAGTGCACAAAAGAGTCTGAAAACACACACATAAGGTCAGTTCATATCTGCACAGCAAGACACATGAAAACATGTAACAACGCCAGACGTGGGCTACACACATGCATGTTACACAACCCCTAGTATTTTAAGAAAATGTAATACTGGAGTCAACCACGACACATTTAGTGATAACCTAATATGTTTGTTTGTTTTTTTTTGAAATTTTTTTAAAAGCCACAAGTGATTTTTCTGCGGTTCTATTGTTGGTCATAGTCCAGGTATTCTTTTCAGAGTGGAAGTTATCCGCTCTAACAACATTGCTTCGGCCTGTGGACTTCTCCTCGCGGTGTCTTGTCGCGAGCACTCGAGAAGAAGGTGCGGTCTGCGGACTAGCAACGCGCTGAATCCTGTGTAAAAAGGAACGCGTGAATGCTGCCCCAAGGCCCCCAGAAGATGTAATAAAGTTACGAGGGAAAGAGAGAGAGTGACAAAAGAGGAGGAAAGGCAGTGTAAGTACCGGCTGACTACCCTGTGCTGGGTAAAGGGTTAAAGAGAATAAAAGGAGTAAGAAGAGAAAAAAAAAACATTGGGAGAGTTACAAAGTTTCTATTGTCGCTCAACTTTGGCGGGATGGACAGTTTAATGTTAGCATTTATTAAGAATAACTCTGAGCACTTTGATTTCTGATCAAACAGGGTATTTGTGCTAAGTCGACAAGGTATCTGTCTCGGCAACAGGAGAATTTAGCTACGGGTGAGATCTAAATTTACTCTATTTTTATTTTCGTGCGCCTGTTCTACAGCAGCGTCCGCTGCAGTGTTTCCAGGAATATTGCAGTGTCCTGATATCCACTGAAACGCTTTAACGGGATTTCTTGCACTGACTTTTGTGTGTTCCTTAGTGGTTTCATATGCCAAATGTGTATACAACGCTATTCGGTCTGTGCGATTTATTGACGTGAGAGCGGCTTGGGAATCACTTAAAGGATCCGCCTCCATTGTAAAAGCGGATGAGAGCGGACCTTGTAAAAGCGGATGTACAGAGAAGCTGCAAACAATGTGAAGCATCAGCGACCGCGTTCGCGCCCTTTGCGCTTGTGCTCAGACGCCGCGGTGGTCGCTCGGCATGTTCGCGGCGTCCATACGCTCGCGCGCCGCCCTCGTTTATAAAGTGAAAAGTCGCTAACGTTTTGAACAGTGTTTGCCGTATTGTCGACTACGATCGCAGCACACGCTGTGCAACAGACGCAACGAGCACAGCGCCCGCGCATCAAGGAAAGATACATCGTGTGCTTAGAAAAAGTTTATTCAACACGTTCGTCACTCGGACTCACGCGCGCACGCAGGTGGGCGGAACTGCAGCGTACATGTTCATTCCAGTAGGCCCTCCGCCTGGTCCAAGTGTGTTATTGAACTAATTCAGTTTCTCAAACTAAAATTCGGCACACAATTTGTAAAGTATTACTTACACACAACCTGCAGACATGGTAGCATCGGTTTGTAATTCGAATATAAAAGAAAACATAATTTTGTTACGCTGAAACTCAAATACAAGGCCTTCCAGCTGCCGTTTGTTTTTGTGTGAGCAAAATTTCGCACGCAGACACAAAATATTCCGACCAACTATATAGGCTAACAGCTTCGCTGTAAAATAGCCAATTTCCATGAGATCTCTACTGACGCTATGAAGCGCAAGGCAAAAGGGAGTGCAAATAGTTCGGGGACTGCAGAAGATGTCACCCTATAGATAATCCAAACTTTTGTTCGAGCTTAACGTCCGGTATGATGAATGTAGATAGCATATACTTCGGCCAGTAGCCATTCTCCCCGTGGCATACAGGCGGCTGCACAGGAGCGTTTGTTCTCTGCATATATATTTGTGTTAATCATTCTCTTTTTATGAAATGCAGACGCGCGCATTGATTCTCCGTGTCATTACGCGTCTGACAATAACGACAAGGCGTGCCTGTTTGCATCATGAGACTCTTTGCATCATTTGAGTATACCATGATATTGGGGTGTCCTGATTTCCTTGCGCATCGCCTGACGCTACTGAAACACTACCGTCTTTTTGGCCGTAGGTGTACGGCCTCCGATAAATGCATGCATCAGATTGGTTGTGCATCTCGACGTGAGCAGGCTCTTGGCTTCCCGCTTCCAGCACTTTTCGATTTTAAATAACGAGACCTGCACCCCCCCCCCTTTTTTTTTCCCATATATTGTAACTAGCTTGACTTGCGGGAATTATTCTGTTTCTACTGCGATACTTTATCGTTGTGCTGTTTTAGTCTTTGTGATCTGTCATCTTGTTCTTTCTTTTCCTTTTACTTCTCTTTCTGCGTATCCTCCATTTCTGTTTACATCCCCTCCGTTCAAAAGAGTAGGCACGCGTTGTGACCTATTCGGTGGCTCATATGCCTGCCTATATTTCTTCCTTTATTTATCCCTTTGTTCGTTGTATATGTGTTTCCAAACCGAACAATATAACAACAACATCAATAATAATAACGTTTGCTTCCCATCCCACACCTTTCTAAAAAAGAAGGAAAAAAAAGCAATGTAATTTATTTGCACTGCGTGTATTTAAAGCCTTGACTTGGTTACCGGTACCAGAAATCCTGGATCTTATTCACGAATCTTCTCGTTCAATAAAAAAACAAGAACAAAAATGAACTTGTTTTCATTGGCCTATCACCTTCGCCAACAGTCGGTTTTCTGTCATGATTGGCCGAACCAACAGTGCATACTAACTCATTCGTGAGTGCGGAATCTGTTTTGGACAATCGCATCTTCCATTAGCATTCCACGGAAATGCAGCCTGTGCAGTCTTATACGCACTTCCCTGTGCTGCTTATGACTGGTATCAGCATACGCGTGCACTTTGTTTTCCTTCCTTATTCTCAGATCCATTGTATATATATACATATATACACATGGCTTTCAGCAAGCTTCACGGCCCCGCATCTCAACCAAAATGAGAATTTTATTACCACGGCGGGCGCTCTTCTCAATTTAGATTTTTGCATCAGGCTCAGCAATCGCCCGAGGCGTTGCCTCCAGAGAACCTCGCCCGCCTCACGTCCCAAAGGTTTGCGGGCGCGAGCCCGGTTTGCAGGAAAGCGCGTTCAGACAATGCCGCTCGTTAGTATGCGTCCGCGAAGAAGGCCCAACAGCGCGCGCGTAGACACGCGCTGCTGCCGTCCCTGCCGGCGGTCTCAGATTCCCGGCGATGATGATGTCATCGTGCTGCTTCCCTGGCCTCCCCCAGCGGCCCTCCCCGTCCCCGCGGCAGCGCCCGAGGGAAGGAGCGCGCTGCCGGGACGTCCCGAAGGCCGCCCCGGGCGATGCACGAGCCGCCGCCGCCTCTGCCGCTGCGGCGGCCGACCGTCGTCCAATTAGTGCCGCACGACGAGTGGATTCCTACCTCCAGTGTGCGGTTCGCCTGCTTTTGCTTGTCATTTACGTTGCGCGAAACGATGCGGGATATTCTATACGCCTCGAAAGGGCCTGTATTGAGCACTTTTAAAAGAAGATAGCAAAATGACGGGGCGCGTCTTACATGCCTTTTTTATTCTGTAGTTCGTCATCTGACAATTTTTACTCAGCCCTTCTCGGGGAAATATATATGAATATATATATATATATATATATATGAATATATATATATATATATATATATATATATATATATATATATATATATATATCGATCGATACGTGACGGGTCTGACGAGGAACGTGTTGTTGCTAGCTTCTAGACACGATAAAGGAGAAGCCTTCGTCGCAATGCGCCTCGTGTCCTTCGCCCGATTTATTCTGCTGCTAAAACTTTCACATTCTCGGCGAGAGTAAGATCGACGCTTTCAAAAGTGCTTACCAACTATGAAGCTGCTACGGGACGCCGCGCTAGTCCAGGGACAATTGGCGATCGAATTCGCGCGACGAATTCAGAAAGGTTTTCTTTCCTAAGTGCCCTTTCACATTGGCCCACGGGGTTTCTTGCTAAAATTACTACAGTGGGAGCTCCGTTGCCGCGGTTGTTCAGATAATATGCGAACGATCGTTAACGCGCATGAATTTGTCCGATCTTGGTGGTTGTGGCTACAGACGCTATTGTGACGTTTTTGTCTACGTTGCATCTGTCTTTATTGGTCTAAATTTCGAAGAAATCCTATGTTTCTGAACGCAGGAGGCAAGAAGACTCGGCGCGCACGCATAATCAGCGCGAAATGTTGCATTTATGAGGCAACATTTCATTGAAAGGGATTAATTCTCAAAGTCGCAAAGACGCTTGAAGCCAGAAAGACGAGTTTTAGGAAAACGCATGACCTATAAGCCATCCTTACCGTGCTGGCCGTACCGCTCTGCTTGTAGCTCCTATAGACACTGGGGCCCGAGTTCCCAGCAGTAATATTTTTATATGAAGCTCTATGCACTGGCCGGCCCCTTCGCTAATGTCTAGCATCACATTTGGCTTACGTGTGCTCTTACGAACATTTCTAACGAGAACGTTACTGTGAATATTGACTCAGCTATCCACAGACTTCAAGAACACAAGTTGAATGTGATCTCGAAGCAGTGGTCAAAGCGGTTGACGGACCAGAGATCAAATTACAAGCTTTTTATTTATTTATTTATTTATTTATTTATTTATTTATTTATTTATTTACAGATACTGCAGGCCATATTCGAGCCCAATCAAAAGTGGTTACATCAATGCTAATAAGCAAGACTATAAATAGAAAAATACAGAACAATAAAAAATATACAGGGGCATCAGCATTTTCAATTTAGAATTATCGCCAATAAATATGAAGTGGGAACAATAGGTGTAGTTTGCAACTCGACAACAAAGTAGTGATAAACCATGAACACACAACAGATTGCTCAATTCAGCATTTTACCTCATTTTAGTACAACACACAGACGACAATTTTCTTCCTTGTGTGTAGGACGCTATTAATCAAAAGAAAAATTATTCACAAGACGAATGAACGATTGCGTTGTATTAGCGTTAATTACTTCTTGTGGTAATTTATTCCATAATGAAATAGCATGATGAAACAGGGAAAATTGATGTGTGTTAAAGTAGCTGAATGGTTGCCTAACTATTTTGTTGTGTTGTGTACGGTCAAAGCGCATTGACGGCTCAGTTGTGTGACGTTAACGCGGTATTTTAAAGTGACCATGGTAAAGCTATTTGATAAAATTTAACCTGGACACCATTCTATGATATTCGAGTTTTTCATCTTGGTCCTATTGCGAAAGATTGATACGCTCGAGAAACGCGAATAGGTAGGATAGATAAACCTCAAGGCCAAGTTCGGCACCGTTTCTATTTTTGTAAATAAATATTGTTGATACGGACTCCAGATTAGGTCCGCATATTCTAATTTTGGCCTGATGAGAGCTTTGTATGCTGTGAACTTTACAGCGGGGGACGCACGACGTAGATTCTGTTCTAAACATGCCAGCTCTTTTTTTCAGTGCGTTAGTACAAATATTATCTGTATGGGGTTCCCAACTTAAGAGGAAGCTTTAGCTCGGGTGCTCCTATCTAAATACATGTAAAAGGTGATTCGTTTTTATTGGCAACCACTGCACTAAATTTGGCAAGGTTTATTGCATTTAAAAGAAAAACTTAAAATCTAGTGACTGTTGCTTCCGAGTTTTCGATTTAGGTCGTCAATCTTTTACTAAATATTGGCAAAAATCGCACATTTTTAGAAAACGAAACTATGAAGTTTACAACTCTGTAACTCAGCAATAAAAATAATACAACAATTCTGTGAATTACACCTAATAGTACATATAAAGTGGACAAGATTGATATGTAATTAATTAATATCCAAAAACTTGGTAAGATGGAAATACAGCTTTTGCAGAACGCTTGTATACAACGTAACAAATTCACGTAAGATATAAGTTGACATATAGAATTTGTCCACTTTCAATGATTTAACGGATGTCATTTATAGAACCGCGATATCTGTTTTTGATGCAGAGCTACTGCATTGTAAACTTCGTGCTTCTATTTTTTTCAAGCTTTCCAATTAGTGAAAATCCTTTTAACAAAATTCAGCCTCTAAATTACAGTTCTGCTGCCAACAGTCACCGGAATTTAACTTTCTCTTTCAAGTGCGACAAATTTTATTAAAATCAGTTCTGGAGTTATCTCAGAAAAGCGTTTTTGCGTTTTACATGTATTTGAATAGGCGGCGTCGGAGTTGCACCCGAGCTAAAGCTTCCTCATAAGTTATTCGTGAGTGTAACATCCAAATACTTCACTTGCCGAGTTTTTCTAACGTAAGCATTTTTAATGGTGTAAGCAAACTCTAAAGGCTCTTTTTTGTTACTAAATGTTATGCTCGCCGTTTTCGAAGTATTGAGCTTCAAGCACCATTTGTCACACCATGCGCTTATTGAATGCAATGCATCATTTAATCTGACTTGATCAGAGTGTTGATTTATGCCGGTCTAAACAACACAATCCTCCGCAAAAAGTCGGATCTTTACACGAAGTTACACTGATAAATAGATATCATAGATATAAACCAAAAACAACAATGGACCGAGCACACCGACCCTTAGTGTGGTACTCTTCAGTGTACATCTAGTGTATCAGAGATGCAGTCATTTACAGCCACGTATTGTTGAAGCTAAGTAGCATGCTATCCAGCGAAGAATGTTGTGTTCAATACCAATAGCATGCAGTTTAGTTACTAAATCATCATGCGGAACAACGTCAAACGCTTTAGAAAAGCCTAAAAACACTGCGTCAGTTTGACTCTTCATATTTAGTGAATTTACGAAATCATCGCTTATCTCGGCAAGCTGAGTTGCAGGGGACAGTCCAGACCTAAAGCCATGTTGATTGTCATGAAGAGTTGGTTGTTTTCTAGATGTATCATAATCGCCTTAAATATAATATGTTCTCACAGCTTACGAATTTTGAATGTTAGGGAAACTGGTCAGTAGTTGTTTAATTCTGTTGGAGATCCAGACTTGTGAATCGGGACTATCCTTGCGGAGCGCCAGTCGTATGATATCACACAAGATTCTAACGAGGCTGTGTATATTTTATACAAATACTCTGCCACCCAAGTCGCATATCTGTTAAGAAAACCGTTTGATATTTCGTCAGGACCGGGTGATTTCTTTATATCAAATTTGCGCAAAAGGTTAAGAATCCGGTCTTTGCTTAAGTTTACTTCAGGGCATCGGTTCCAGAGGCGCATAAGATGGGAATTGTGCGTGCGACCCGTCAGCGTGAAAACGGACTGGGAAAATGCGTTGAATTTTTGAGAAATTATGGAGGGATCATCGATGCTTGCGCCCGATGCTTTTATTTCTGTGATGCCGCTTTTATCTTTAGACAAATAACACAAGAATTTTTTAGGTTCTCCAGCAATAAAATAGGACAGAGTGCAGGAAAAAATCTTTTTTTTTCTTGCTGCGCGCATTTTTTCCTGAAGATTTTGTATACTAGACTTGGAAGCTGTTTCTGGTTAGATCTCCTTATGATCGGTTCATCACCTTTGATAATATTATGTTCGCTACTTCGACTGGCCGGCCGCTGTTATTTCTAAGGTCACTACAAGAACTGAGTTGTGAAGACTCACTGAAGTTCGCGCGGCAGTGCGCTTCGTTTAAAGCGCACTGCAGCGAAGACCGCCAGCCAAGGATAAACACTTCTTGCGATCCGAAAACTTTGTGAACGCGGCCTTAGACTCGCCACTGCATTTCCTGCTTAGCCTGGTACAAGCTTTCATGCTCATCTTCATTTTTTGTTATCTTTCTATTACCGGTTTAACCCATAGTGGGCACTTTATAAAAATAGCGGTGCGTATTTGGAAGTGTTCCGTGGTTAAGCAGCGCCAACAATTCTCGTTTTTCGAGCTCCTGGGGCCGCTTTCAGAAAAACTTTCGTACAGACTATGGCCCGTATCAACAAAAAGCTATTATGCTAGAATTGTTCTGAAGAGAAAATGGAGATGCTATTGGAGATCGAGATGTGGAGTGAATTCGACGCCAGTTCTACTACTATTGGGTCGATAAAGAAAGCTTCGCTTTAATACAATGGAATCAAAACTAGGAACCAGCATTGTATCAGCTAGGTTCAAACCGACGTTCTACCTGTAAGTAGTATACGTTTATGTACAGTAGCATAACCGATGATGGTATTTTCTTATGGCATCCCCTTTGAAACGGGGCGGCGGCAAATAGTCACTATAGCCTGCTGAAGCTCCATGAAGTTTTACTACATTTATTGTAGTCCATCATTTTACTTCTCTCTGCTTTATATTATTTCTTTTTATTAACACCTCTATCTCTATATATTACAGTTGCATGTGCCTGTAACGACTCCGGTTCTCTCAGTCTCTTCCTGCTTCCTACCCCACTTCTAAACGACTCTCACTTATCTCGACTGCTGACTGCAGTTACTGTTTCCATCCGCTCTGAATCCCAGCGCGTCCGGAAGGTGGGCGTTCCCTACGGGTCTTGCTTGGCGAATATCTTGGCATTCCATTAGTATGTCTGAGTCATTCACATACTTTTGCTGCCGCGCACACATGCATAATCTTGTTGCGAATATTTCCTTCCGTACGTTTTTGTCCTCAGGCAGCTAGCTCGGGCCTGAATTAGCAAGGCACTGCCCTCTTTGTGTTATCGTACAAATTTTGCCTCCTGATTTCTTGCTTGCCGTCTTTGTAAATCTCCATGGACTATTTCGTCTCCATCCCACGTACCAAATTTACTCTCTTTTGTTTATCTCACTTTCTTTTTGATGGCTTCGGATTGTCTAGCTAGCTGTACTTTCAGCTACCCGCTACTTGGTCGCCAGTTTTCTTGACCTGTGCTCCATTCCGTGTCCACGTTTTTGAGGTACAGATATTTGGGCTCTTGAGCCGTGCATTTTTTTTCATCCACGTTCCAAATGGTGCCAAACTTCGAAGCGGCATATGGCGGTCGGTAAAATGCTGAACTATGCTTGAAAGACTGCCACGAAAACTCTCCTGAGATGCATTTTTCAGCTGCCACCTATATGCACATACACTTCCATACAACCTATTTACGGGCAGGATTGTGGGGGGGTCTGTCAAAACATGCTCACCGACTCTTTTGGTGGTACCTGAGTCTTTTAATACGTTTTAGTTTTGTTTTGCTTATTTTATTTTTTCTGTCATGAAACTTCTAGGGAAAGCTTTGTGTGCCGCCCAAAGAAGCCACGACGTGATGGAGCGTCGCTTAGCCGATGGCCGGGGAAGGCTAGCCTGCACACGTATTTCAGTGAGTTGCGCAACCTTTTCCTACTGTAGTGTTACGGGAGAACGCAAAAGAAGCGGCGCATTCGTGTAAATACCACAGTCCGCACAATTCGTTAAGTTAAAAACTGCTACAAGCCCAATAACTGCGCATATTTTATTGATATATTAACAAGTGTATCAGTGTTGTGATAGGGAAATTTTCGCTCGCCGTGATAAATGCCTATGTTAAGGCTCAAGTCGCAGTGCGCATATGTTTGGGCACCATAATAGTGTTCGCCTAAAATTTTTGCCTTCATGCAGTGTGCTTCCAGCAGTTTTGAATTTTAGGAATTGTGTGGCTAGTGGTATTTGCATGAAAGCACCGCTTCTTTTGCGTTCTCCTGCAACACTGCAGTTGGAAAAGTTGCACAGCACGCTTATAAACTCATGCAAGTTAGCCTCCCTGGGCTGACGACTATAAGTGCCATCTAAACGACGCTTTGCCACGTCGCGGATACTTTGGGTGGCATACAAAGCTTTCCCATAGCAGCTTTGGGAGCACAAAAAGGAAAAAAAATAATAAAGAAAAAAGAATTGAAAGCGGAACAATATCTTACGTTTTTCACCCTCATCTGGAATACTACCGCTTAGATGTCTCTACGCAAAATTGAGGGTTTTATGAACGTATTCGCGCCAGCTTTTTCGGAAAGGAAATGATGCGTTTGTCCATTTGAAATCCCCGTCGTATCAGCTGTAGTTTGGCAGTGAGAGTAAAGTAATTACTCGCTGTTAGGATAGATAGCGGCCTGCTAGCCGTGCAGTTTTGTCCTCGGCCAGACGGTCACGGTTGCCACAGAGCGGCCGGCGCCACCCGGCGCACGCGCTCTAGCGAAGCGAGCGTGCTCGACGGCGCTGTGGGGAATGGGGAGCGGCGGGCCCGAAACACGAGTCGGGCTGGCCTCGCGGTGCTGCAGGCTCCCTCCCTTCCCTCGGCCCGGCAGCTGCTGGGCCGGAACGCCTGTCGGCAGCGGCCACCAGAGCCCTCTCGGTCGGGTGGGGCGAGCGGCCGCCTCCGTTTTATTGCCCAGATGGACAACAAGAAACGCAACATCTCTTCGGCCTCCCAGCATATCACGTTGCGTTCGGGACGCGCCGAGACGTGACGCGAGAAAAAGTCCGCAAACGGGGCGAAAACGCGACGTGTGTCGTGGCGCGACCCCCGAACAAGACGACAGCATCCCTGCGCGCTCCGGGCAGTGAGCACGTGGCACGTAGGAGAGGGAGACGGTTCATCTCCCTTTACCCCTCACCACCCCGCACACATTCGCAGAACCGTGTGTGCGCAAGCCTCCCGCCTTTTGGCTAAGTGCTCCCACCGGCCAGCTGCTGCTTGCCTGCGCTACAGCGCTGTTCGTTAACTTTGAGCCCACGCAGGTCACCGTTCTCACAGAATTGGCTATTATATGACGTGCCGCGCTGTATTGCACGTTAAGTTTTTTGGTTCGAAATAGTTCCGTTATACTGAATGATGTCCAAATTTACGATGCCGCTCGCAACCGTCGTGGTGGCATAATCGCTTTGGCAGTGCGCTGCTAAGCCCGAAGGTGCGGGATCACATCCCGGCCGCGGCGGCCGCATTTTGATGGGGACGAATTGCAAAAGCGCCCGTGTACCTTGTATTGAGTGCACGTTAAAGAATCCCATGAGGTCAAAATTAACCTGGAGTCCCCCACTACTGCTTGTCTCATAATCATATTGTGGCGTAGGCGCATAAAACCTCAGAGTTTAATTTTTTAATGCCCCTCGCACGTAATATTGTCTCGTCAGTGTCAAAACAAGGCAGTCGCTAAGCGAACTAAAGCCCAACCGCCACTCACTCGCTAGGAATACAGACTGCAGCTTTGTGGCACATCGAACACAGTGCTACAACTCCTAAGCCTGTGAGCGGCGTCTTCAGTGGTTCTCTATATTCCTCTGTGCATTCTTTCTGTGTTCCGTCCTCAAACGTGCCGTTATAACGACGGGCCATGAAGCCAGCAACCAACTAGTCCATCTAAGTCTACTGCTCTCTATAGCGTGTTGCCGATAGCGTATAGGGAGCGTCGAACGGTCTTTAGCGTTTTTAGAATGTTTTAGTTGAGCGTGTATACGCTCCGCTCAGCAGCTGAGCGGAGCGGAAGCGCGAATGCCGTAAGCCGGCTAGCGGAGCGAGGAACACGGTCCGCTTGCGGAGCGTGCTGCGCAGTGCGTTGGCTAGCGTTGGCGTCAGAAAGGATTGGATTGGATGCAGAAAGCAAGCTCGTTGGTTATCACGTGGCGTTCCCCAAGACGGCGCTTTATTTTCCACTGAATAAAATGGACCGGCAACGGATTACAAGCGCACGTCTACATACTTCATGGAGAAATATGTCATATATATTTCCTTTTCTTTATCAGAGTCACTAATGGGTCTTTTTATTTGGTTTGACTGCCCTTGAATTTGGCTAGAGGGCGCTGCAACTACGAAAGGCCTAGAGTTACTGGAAAGGCCCGCTCCTGTACGCTAAACGGAAACGTGAAAATCGCCCGCCGCTCCGCTGTGGCTTAGCGGTGCAACTCGGAGTGGAGCGTATATATACCACGAAGACGCTCAACTAAAACACTCTTTTATGAATAACCGCAGTGCGTTTCACCTCTGTTAGAACATACGCGGGGCATGTTCTGGCCGCGTGCTAACATGCACGCGGCCATAAAATCGTGCTTTATGACGATTTTCTATCACATTATAAAAAATTATTGACTTGTAATTCTTATATGCACATATTTTTATTCTCTTTCAGGTGAGTTTTCATGTTTGCCATGGCGGACAGAACATTACCGTCTAAACGTAAGTCTGCATGTCTCGTGAGTGGCTTCTCGTATTCGCGTATGGTAGCTTGGTGTCGGCAGGACCGAGGTGCTTCCCAAGGAACCGGTGCTGTTCTTGGTAATCACCTGCAGCTTCCTGCAGAGACCGCTGAACATGTTTTCATGAAAGAACTACCATGTTTGAGGTTCCTGAATGTCGCGGCTACCTGCTCTAATTGCTTTACCAGTGGCTGTAAAATGTATAGTATGTTTGGTCGACGGTGTGTGCATGCTGTCCATCGCAGCGTAGAGGAACCACGCAGACTTGACGTAGCCGATGCAGCGGTGTTCTTTCGCATTGTGCCAAACGTCCTTGCATCAGAGGATAATCAAGATCACTGAACCCTGTGAGATTCATTGCGATAATAACAGCTAACATATAGAAATCGCATTCTTTCAATTCCCTTTCCCCCTTCCCCAGTGCAAGGTAGCCTACCGGGCTCAGCCTGGTTAACCTCCCAGCCTTTCACTTATTACCCTCTCTTTCTCTTTCTCTCTTTAGATATCGTATGTTGACGAAGCTTGAGCTATATTTCATATTTCCACTCTGTTTGTTTGAATGTGATTTTCTCAAGGTGTTTTCTATATATACACAAAATGCGACACTGTAAGTTTAGCACCTTATCTTTGACACTAGCCGATTCAGTCAGTATGCTGAATATTTCAGCGCCACAACAAATATTCAGCTTCGTTGGACGTACAGTTGGTGTTCGTTTCAGCCATGAAAGTGAATATTGAAATGCGTCCCTTTTCTTTCTGATTCACTATGTATGAATTTAAATAATTGACACATTTTCAAGTCCTCCTCTGTACTAAAGTTTATTAGAACTTGAAATCGATTGCCTGCAAGAGTTACAAAAGGAGAAAGAGAGAGAGAGAGGGAGGGGGGGGGGCGAATCATTTGTAATAGTGTTGTGACTCGCACCTCTTACTTCACGTTTCTTTCTCTTTTGCGTTTCTTTTCCTTTCTTTCTTTCTTTCTTTCTTTCTTTCTTTCTTTCTTTCTTTCTTTCTTTCTTTCTTTCTTTCTTTCTTTCTTTCTTTCTTTCTTTCTTTCTTTCCTTGATATGTTTTGCTTCTCTGCAAAGCAGTAATGTCCCTACGGCAACAGAGCCCGGGCATCTGAAACGTCCCTATTAATGTACACTTTAAATAGTCATCCTGTGCAGAGTAAGAGATGTACGGAAATGAGTTTGGCACAGAAGAGTTGAAAAACTGAAAACCAAATTTCCGATATTTTAAGGTCGTGGGGTGATCAACATAGTCATAAATTATTGCTAAAATACGGTCGTCTCATCACGAGGTATTGCAACGCTCAGAGTGCGTGTTTAAAATCTTTCTCAAAGGCAAAATAAGAGAGATAGTGAGCTAAAATGTGGCACAGTGTCGAAGGTGGGATTCGCAATATATTCATGTGGAGTAATGACTACAGCCGGAACTGATTGTTCACAGTGGCATAATTCAAGACGAAGTGTAGCTCCCCGCGATCGTTTGCATACAGCACAACAGTCGTTCTCAGTGTTGCTACCACAGATTTCTTCTTTTTTTTTGCATGATAAGTAATAGAGATGTCACGCAAATGCGGCGCCATGTACGCCTTGTCTCACGAACAGGTGGTCTTATACACATATACTATTATGCACTTATATGCGTGTAGCTTCAGAGCGAGATTGTAGCAAATAATGTACACGGAACGGTATTGCAACCTAACAGCCTATTGTTGTTTTAATTGTACAGTTTGCCCCGTGGCCTAAAATAGGCAGAGTGATGCAACATTACAAGGAATCTCCAAAGCAACAGCGCATAAGAAAAATACGTTCATAGAGTTTTTAATGTCACTGCCGCAAAATACATAAAGTGACAGTACAAGAAAGAAAAAAGTAAAAGAAAACTCATAACAATAAACCGCTTTACGTAGACATTTGTAAGAAATGATTGTTTGGCGCACGTAAAATATCCGCCAATAGTGTCCAACAATTTTATTTTACTGCATTTTTTTTTCAAAGATATTACTGACCACTTTCGCATGCCACTTCTTGACTCTCGGCCCAATACTTTCTTTAAACCAAGAGGCCGTCTACCTAAAGCTATTAGCAGATTTCTTGATGCATCATAATTTGATGTCAGTGAATGAAAAATTTTCGTCATAATGCCATCGTCGTCGTGTAGCTGTTATGTTGTCGTTGTCCTCATTCTCGTGGTTCTCATACCACCGTCATCGTACTGCAGTCGTCGTTGTCGTGCCATTAATCGTCTACGCTGTAACTGACTTAATGATGCCAAGAGGTGCTGTCTCCCCATCCCCCTCCCCCCCCTCGTTTGGTGTCATTGCGTTGCTTCGAAATTCGACTAAACATTTTTGTTATTCACCGTCGGTGTCTCCACGCCATGCCTATTAGGCGCTGCCTATTATCAAATAAGCAAATAAAAACTAACGCAAAGAACAAGCCTGCAATTCATACGTTCAAATGAAGTAAAGCGGAGTTGTGGGCGTTCAACCGAGCCTTCATCTACGTTTGCGGACACCGTCACCAGCGAGACGCACAGATGTGCGCCCGCAAACTTGTGCCAAAACCTAGTTCGCATCAAACGTGAAGGTGGGGGGGGGGGGGGGGGGCATATTTCCGCGAAAAGTGCCGTTTCCGAAGTTTGCGCACGAGGCTCGCTGCATGTCCCTTGCATTTGGGCGCGCGCACACACACGCCAGCGTTCACGGCTCATTAGTGCGCTTCGCGGCGGCCCGTTGGCCCCCGTCGCAATCGCGCTCAGCCGCCGGGGGCGGCTCCTCGGCGGCGCGCCACCGCGACCTGCGGGGAGGGAAGCCGGACCCGCTCGCCGAGCCTTCGCACCCGGCGGCGCGCGGAACCGCTCCGGCTTCCGCTGATTAACGCGGTCTCTAATTAAATCTAAGTGCCTGTAATTAAATCCAAAAGCTGTCCTGCCGACTCCTGACAAGGACTGCGTAGCTAATTTGCATCCTGGGTGACTTGACAGCGACAACAACAGCGGCACGCGCGACAATGGTCGGGCGGCGAGCAGCAAAACCTTCACGGCGGCGGTGGCCGAGCGCATCCCGCGACGCGCGCGTCCGAGAGGATCCGCGCGCGCTGCGTTTGTCCGTTTCGTGTTCTCTGCTCTTCGCGTCGTGTTTGCGTACGGGAGGGAGGGGAACGCGGCCGCTTACGCCCTCCATTTATTCATCTCGGAGCGATTTCGTACTTCGCTTTTCAACTGTTGTGTACAGTTCCTTTTTTTTTTGCTTTTTTGGTTCCCGCTTTCTTTGACACACGGCAAGATCTGGCAATTGCGAGGATGCGCTCTGCCTGTTCTCCCCTGGCACCGTTTTTGTTAACGGCGCCCTTCACGTCACTGTCGTTCCCCTGGCGCGAGGGTATTTGTTCTCGTCGCCGTTTGCCTCCCCCCTCCTTTTATTATTTCTTTTTCTGTTTCCTATCGACGCTCGCTTCTTAAGCCTTTATTTAGAGCTGCCCGGGAGGCTCGCTTGTTTCTTTCTTCGGAAGGCCCTCCATTTCGCACTTAGACGCCTCGGTCTGCTAGATGCTGAATTTGAATCACTAAACGTCGCGCCGTATTAGCCACATCCGCTTCCCGCCCTGTTTTCGCTTCTCCAACTCTCGAGACAAGGCTCTGTAGTCGCTGCACTGCGCGCTCAGACCGCACGGCAACGCCAGGACGCAAGCGGAGAGCCGAGCGCGCATTGCCGCCGCAGCTCGGAGAAGTGGAGCCGCCGCGAAGGTGCGTGCTGCTCGAGAAGAAAAACGACAGTCGAGAGACGCCCGGTCCGCGTGGCAGTTCTTGCGAAGCGGACCGTGAATACGCGCGTCGAATATGTCGGCGCGATCGCGTTTATTTACCCGCCATTTTTTTTTCCTCAAGCCCTTCCTCTCGAGTCTTTTTTTTTTCTTTTCTCACCACTGTACAGGCTGCAGCTTCCCTATTCTTCTTTTTCTCGCCCGTTTTATCCCTCTACACCTTTCATGATGGGCGCGCGTCAGTGTTCTCTTTTTGTTTGACTGATATTTATCTATTCATGTATTCGCCGGCGCCGCCGGACGAATCATAATTCACGAAGGAACGGCGTCGTCTCCCCCGCCCCGGCGCTGCCCGTCGGCTCCGCTGCACCCGGGAAACGAAAATTTACGGCCATCCGCGCCTGCGCGCGTGTTTGCGGCTGCGCTTTGGGTATCTTGTCCACAAATACTGCTTTCTAATATTGTTTCGATATTCTCGTGATTCCGTTTTATTTGCGCTGCGCGCGGCGTATCTGGGCCCGGGCCTGGACGCGTGCCGACCTCCCGTGTTGTTTCATAGGGCGCCCCCTCGTCCCCCTGCACCCCCTTATCGACGTCCGCCCAGCATGCCCACTCGGACGCGCGTCGACCTCCTTGGGCGGCAACGACGCAGCTGCCAATGAATACTGATGGTCCGGCCGCGCGTATAGCCAGCCGTGTGAGCGGCTGATCGCGCGCTTCGGCCGACCGCTCTTCGCCGCTCCGGGGGCGGTGCGAAAAAGGAGTTCCCACGCGTCGGTAGTCTCTCCGCTGCTTGGATGACAAAACGGACGCGTTCCCTTCCCGCCGAAGCGGGCCTTATGGGCACTGCGTTCAATTTCGACGCCGCGTTCGGACCCGATAAGTCACAACGTCGAAAAAGGAAGAAACTGCAGGAGACAACAATAACAAGGACAGCATATTTCCGGCCTTGATATGTCGCGAGTATACATGCGAGGTGCGGTGCCAGATGAAGGTAGTGTTCGGTGGGACCAGCGCTCGGGTATGGGTCGCTTCACGGCATTGCACTGCGCCTAACGCTGTCGTATCGTTGTTCTTTTCTTCTAACGCAGTCCACTGTTGAGGCTGTGGCTTGTGCCCTGAGCCGTACATCGCGCCGCTGGTCACTGAGAATCGCACGTAATGCTCGTGTGCATACTTCAATTTCAATATTATTTTTCAGTATACTCAAACACTTTACACTCACATGCGGTGACGAGCGTTTCTCCTGCTTTCTACACTGGTTTCCATATATCTATACGTTTTCTGATATCTTGTTCGCAGTGGTTTGTGAAGGTAAAATGGGAAGCGAGAAAACTGAAAATGAACCTTACACTTCTTTTTGAAACTTTTGACAAATGTACAGTCGGCGTCACAAGTTTATGGACCGCGGGATATCAGTATATAGCTGAATATTTCGACAGCGCGGGTACGCAGCCTGGTATTGTGATTTTCAGCCTGTGCTAGTACATGCGAACAGCATCTAGGCTCACAAACTGCTAAGAATTACACTGTTTTATCATATACCCCGATGCCTAAATATTTGACGCCGACTGTACCAACTAAGTTCTTGGGCGTTTGAGCGCTCAATCACGTTATACAATTTTCTCCTCTGTCGGGCACTGGCTCAACAAGACAAGCAAGCACAAAAGTTCGAGTCCGCTCTCTCTTATTTGGTTTGGATGAGGTGCTTAGGCATCATCCTTTTCTGTCCTTGAAGCGTTGAGCTGGCGTGCGCTCTGTATTAACCTAAGAGGCTAGAAATGTTAGCACCCCCCACTATACAGCGTCTATCGTAACTGGTCTCTTGCTTTGGTAGATTAAACCCCATAATTTGTAAAATTAATAACTGGTCCCGTTTGAAGGAGCCAACTTCATCTTCATGGAATAAAGGACTGAATAGCCAACTGCCCGTCATATTACCACGCTTACTTTGAACGCTTGGCCGGTGATCGCTGTCGCTGCATTATTGCTGTTATCGCCTTAACGCTGTCTCGCAACACGCGCTTGCTGTGCCAGAACCATCCTGAACGTAAATAATCCGACTGCACGCACGCCAGTAGCAAAGTAGTGCGTGTCACTAACAGGAACAAGCGCTACCAAACACTCTGGAAGATATGATGACGCATTTGCCAATAGGGGACAGACTCTAGCTGTGATATTCAATTCGACGACCGTGATAGCTGCTGCCATTCCCATTGAAGTAATGTTTACTTCCTAGCCACAAATTTGCCAAACAAGCAGTTCGATTCTTCCCATTGCTTCTTTGTGCAAGTGTTTCTACGTGCTCACCCAGACTATATCGGGTGACAAAATGCTACTAAAGACGGGTAGCCGGAGACAATGACTCGAGATATTAGTCATGAACTGCAATAGCTTGGACGAAAGGAGAACTGGAAAATTTGCACTCTAATGGGAGCCTACGCCACTAAATGGAAGTGCGAAGTGTGCACCTATGTTGTTTCTACAGCAGAGGTTGCGTGGTTACCTGCACGTTTATGCTACAGCTGGCGTCTGGGTTGCCAGGCCGGGAATTGTTTATTGTTCTTCACTTATATGCCTCTCTAGTCCTTTTTTTTTAACGTTGGGCTACTACATCGACTTATACGAGTTACAACACGTACTTCGTGTTGAAGGTGACCTGGCGCTATTGCAACAACTTGGCACGGCGCCAAGAAACCACTACCACGTGTGGCAAGGGCGCAATGTAGCAACGCTGCAGCTTCAATCATGGCAGTTGCAGAGCCACAACACATCCCGACACAGTTTTGCCTCCACAGCGTTGACCCAACGTTGTCCCTTTACAGACTGCAGGAGAAAGTAAGAAAAGAAAACCGGGAGGAAAAATAAAACAAATGCTGGTTTTTGTTTTCTTTTCTTTTCCTTTCAGCTTTTGCTATGCTCTTCTGTGCGCTTGTGTTTATTCACTTGGCTCATTTTTCTTTCTTTTCCCCTTTAGGTACGAAAGCTTCTGTTCGTTCTCAGTGCGCATAAGTGAACAAGTGCGTAAGGAAACAGCTCCACCGTAAAATTGACGAGCTATACGCCACGTTGAGAAATATGTGCGATCGATATGGCAGTCATGCATGAACTATGCTTCGGTATCACCACGCTTCACTAGTAAATGACTGTAAAGAACCCTCTCACTCCTCTTTATTTTGCGTGTGCAGTTGCCACATCGGTCCCCACGAGAACACAAGAGGGATGTTTGAAAGCGCACGAAGTAGTCCGCATCAGTTCTTTTCTCGGTTGCTTGAAACAGGGAGGTTGCTATTGCTTATATTCTGTTGTTCTGCTGCAAATATATTGCTTTTGAGGGCATAAGGGCACAATATGCCTGTTTGTGTTGAGCTGCATGAATGCTTAGATACAGGCGTTCGTCAATGATGGTACATGACTTATCGAGAAAACGATGGTCTCTCAGAAGTCACCAGTGCTGTATAGCGAGGCACTTAAATAACCAGCCATTCCAGGATCGAAAGTATAAGCACGTGATCAACTGTGAAATGATTGGAACCGCAATGCTGCCACACCATGTTTTTTTCTCGCGTAGTTGGCTGCCCACTCTTTCTTGCGGCAACCAGCCTACGCGCAGCTGTTTTCTCCAATCAGGGCCGTTTTAGCGGCACCCGAATAGGTGGCCGTATGTGAAAGTACACGGGAATTTTACGTCACTCGCCCAAGCAGTCCTTATCTAATAGCGCACTGCGCGAAGCGGGGCTCGGCTCAGAATCTAATTACCGCTTGGCGCTTGTTACATCAAATTAGCTCGGCCTTGAAAGAGGCCCCTTCCTCTGGTCAGCACTCCCGCTTTGTAGGCAGCTGTGTTTCTGCGAGGAGCTCGCGCACGGAAACAGTTAAAGCTGGTCGTATTATTTTGCGAGACTAGCGGAAGGACTGCGCTCGTGGCTTTCAGTGACTGCTAGACATTGAGGGTAATCCGAGCGTAAAAGGATTATTTGGGTTTCAAGTAGCTCGGTTCGAAAGAAACCAGTGGTGGTGTCTTTTGAATCACAGCTTGGCTTTCTGAATGAATTGGGATGGCTTCTTTCACGGGGGCATTCTGCTAGAAAAGCTGGCTTGGCGAGGGAATTGTTCATACGGGAATCGACACGATTGTCTTCAAGCCCTTGCAATATTTAGACACGTCATGCTCACAGAATGCACAAAACAAGTTTTAGCGAACTCTCAGGAAGTCTCGCCTGTCAAGTGAAACCTCACTGATTTCATCATGCGTTCTCGCAAAATCTCGCCGAACCGGTTGTTATTCAACGAAGAAAAGAAAAAGAACGAAAAGAAAAAGCGAATAGTAATGTGCACCGCTGGTGGAGCCTGCAATTGAACCAATAACATCACAAACGCAGCGCAGTCATTATGCAATACAGACGTCCGGATTTTTTCTTTTGCTTTATTGTCAACTTTCGCGCAGAATATACAAGTATTTACAGTGCTATGAAAGATCAAAATTGCCAGCCAATCCTTGACCGACGTGGGCGTTTGAAATTATGTCAGGTATTCAAGTGTCTCCAATTGGTTGAACCATTTGGGTACATGTTTTGGCTGTCTACAAACTTCAAGAAATCTTGCAATAAGTTGTCGGAAATACATAGGAATTAGAGTTTATTCTTGAACAGCAAGACAGTCATTCGGGTATACATACGCTGTTTCAGTATTGAGTAAGGCACTGCGCATGTCAGAGTAAGAAGTCCAGACGCAATTGAAGCTGAAGCTAAAATTCTCTCTAGGTTAAGTAGTAGTGAGAAAAAAAAAACACGCACACTGTATTAGTGTGATTACAATAAAAAAAAAACAGTGCTGCTGTATAAAGAAGGCGGGTATGCTTATTTCGCTGCAGTGAGAAAGCTAAGGCGACACGGAGGATGAAGGCATACGTTGAATGATGCGATCAATTTGAATTTTGGGGTATTACCTGCTAAAACCACGATATTGAAATGTGTACTTGATCTTTTTCGGCTGACCGCTTTTTACCGTGTAACAAATGTTATAGCTCAGCGCAGGACGCGCCCACATGTATCTGAAGTTTCTCGAATGTTATCGATGGGTCTTTCTGCTGTCTGTTGTCACCGAAGCTTGCGTAATCTGACTGCATGCGTGACGCGAATTGTGTAGAACTTTCTGGAAGACACGCGGGCACCAGCGATTACTCTGGAACCTTCGATGACTGGTGTATAAAAGCCGACGCGCTTGACCGCCAGATCAGATTTCGACGATCGCTGACCGTGTTCGCCGCTATCGCTGTGCTTTGAGCGTAACTTGCTGTTGTGGGCACAAGTTTCGCCTAATAAAAAGTTAGTTTCGTCATTCGCAGTTTTTCCACTCTATTATTCACCGTCACTACTGCATGACATCTGGTGGAGGTGCTAGTGCGTTCATGCACCGAACGCTCCTGCAAGCTCGGCTCCCCTCGGGTGACGGCGAAAATGCATGCTGCTGGCCGAGCGCTGCCGATGAGATAAAGAATGCCCTGCCGCTTCGTCGTCGTCAGTCACGATGCAGCCGACCTTTTTCAACGAACGCACTCTTGAGAGCAGCACGATACCTCTGCGCAAACGCTCCGTCACGTGGCTCTTTTTTTTTTCATATTTCACGGGCTTTCTTTGCAACCTGGAAAGAACTACTTGAGGCGTATCGTAAAGGAAACAATTCGATCGGTGGTTTCTGGAGCTGCTCTACCAGTCTGCGTAGCATACTTGGGGTCCTCAGCGTTAAGAACGTTGGATAATTAAACGTAATTAATTAGTAAGTTATGGGGAAAACAAAAAAATTGTTTGAGTTACTATAGGCTATCGCGAATACTATGCGTTCAGTGCAATTCGCTTTGGACGCGCCTTTCATCTTTAAATTCTTGGCCCAAGTTATGTGGAGCACCCTATACGCGCTACTTTGCGAATACAGGCGCAAGAAAGCTGAACGTCTCGGGTTCGGTACATACAGATTACGGTTTCGTGAGGAGCCTCGCACTACTCCAACGCAGAATGCCAGTGGCACGCAGCAGACGTATACGTCAACTCCTGCGCCGAATCACATTCAAACTTACTAGGGGTCACTGAGCACGTGCTGGTGAGCGAGTTGGTTCGACATGATTACAAAGAAGGCGCCAAATAAAACAACAGACGAAGGAAGGAGACACGAGACAACCACGTAGGTGTTTTGGCTATTTTCAACACTCCTTGGAGTTGCCTTCACGAATGCCTACTCAGCACTAATTGGAATGGCTGACACTCCTGCATGTGATGTTTGCAGATGCGAGGAGAACATTGACCACTTATATGTGCCATTGTGCCATTATGAACATTGACCGATCATCGGCTCAGAAGGCAGTGAAGGCACTTTTTTGTTTTCTCAGAACTTCTGGTTTGCTCGAGTGACTTTAACTGAAGTGCTGTCCGTACACGTGTCTACACCTTCTCTCTCCCTTCTTTCTCTTCTCCTTCTCCCTTCCCCCAGTGTAAGGTAGCCAACCAGACTATTGACTGGTTAACCTCCCTGCCTTCCTGAATTCTACTCCCCCCCCCCCCCCCCCCTAAAGCTCCTCAGTGACACGCAGCGTCGGTGATGCTCGTCAAACTTATTTTCAGCATAATTGAACGCTTCTAGTTACCCGGATTAAAGCGCAAGAGATTGGTGCCTCCATATTCATGCTGCAAATAGTCGATTCTCTATATAGGTTCTGAATATATATATATAAAACAAAACATTTGTGGTCATGATTGATTTTTAGCGCTCGAGTACCTCGTATTTTCCTTCACATTTTTTTTTTATTCCCGGCTCCCTTTAGACATTAATGCTGAAAACTTTTGCGTTTCGAAAAAAGAAAATGAGAAGCGCATTCTTGTTCCTCTTTTCGTTCCCGGTGTTGAGATCCTTTCTTGCGAAAGACTTGTGTCGTGATGGATTTAATTTTTGTGCGCTTTCAGCCCTCACCCCGTGTCGCGCGGTGTGGAGGCCGCGGCAGGCTATTTCCATCCACGGGCCACGCGTTCGCTTTTTAGTGCCGAGGCCCGCGTACATGCGAACTTGTTCATACAAAATCTCTGCTCCTCAGCCTACATCAAAGCCGAGCGAAAAGCGAAAAGCGCTGCGCCGATGCCAATCGATTTTCCTGCAAAGAATGACCCGCTATCATGCACAAACACCAAAAGGAGTCGGCCCGAAAGAAAAGGCGGCCCAGAGCGCCGGGGAAGAGGGGCAGGCAACAAAGGCTACTCCCGAACAAGTCGCGAGCTCCTTTTCCTGACGTGCCTCTTTTCCTCCGTCAAGCTTCGTAAGAAATTCACTCGCTATGCCGCCGGTCGATGACTTTTTATTTTTTTTTACACCGCCCCTCCACCCGCCCTATACCCTGCTGGCTTTCCTCCGGCGGCCGCCCTATAAGTTTCTTGTTTGGGAAATCACCATTTCGCCTTCCTTAGTCCTTTTCTTTTTTTTTTCCTTCCAGCCGACGCTCATTTTCTCCTCTTTGTTTGCTTGCTCGCAACGAGACATTCTTGGCTGCGTGCTGTAGTAGGGATGCCAGTCGTTCCTGCCGAGTCCCTATTTCATTCCGCCGCCGGCCGCGCGCTTCCTTCCCGCCCTTCCCTTACTTCCCGTCTTTGGAAGCGTTTCATTTTGTGCCGAGTTCCGATGGTGCACCTCCTTGTCCGGGCCTTGTTTGCCCCTTGTGGCTGGTAATGACGGCATTGTCCGCTTTCCAGATTGTATACTTCCGCCCCGCTCTCCTCGGAACCCGGCGGTCCCTAACGTCTCCGTTTGCATACGGAATTTGCCCTTTCCCCGGGAATGAAAGCTATTTTCCGCGCTCAGCGGCCAATGCTCTAACGAAGCGCCTTCATCCCCTTCGCTCGTGAGTTCTTCGTTCTCTTCCCTCCACGCTCCTTCCTTTCTTTTGTGCTGTCTCTCTTTCTTTTTTTTCTTTATTTCTTATGGCCTGCCTCGACGCGAGGCGGCACGAGAAAAGGTGGCCTTGTTTCCCTCGTCATTTAAATTGCGCGATCTGCAATTTGGGATAAACGCGGGCGCATAACTTCATCTCGTTCCAGTTGATTTGCGTAGCCGTTTTTTATGCTGCTTCTAAGCATTTAGTAGCTTTTTTTTTCTGTCTGCCTCCTTTATTTCGTTGTCTTTTCATGCAAAACAGCTTTCAGGTCATTCGTAAAACTTGGACGGCGTATAGGATGTTGTAATGGTGAAGGACGCTCCGCGTAATGTCTTTCTCAGGTGAACGAGTCGCGCGAGGAAAAGTAAAACATAGGTTTCGACTTCGACAATTTGTGTGTAATTTTCGAGCCGCAGGAGGCCTCGCAGAAACGCAAAATTTCTTTCCCGACGACAAAACACGAAACTTCTTCCTAAACAGAAAAGCAAATATATTACTCGCCCTAAGCACATGCTGGGATACTTGGATAGTTTATTTTGCATCTGTCAGCAGCCGAGTGGTCTGCTCGACAGTATGAGTTGTCATAATACAGCATATTCTTCACCCAAAATGAAGACATCGGTGGTTTGATACGTTTATGCTCACACTGTCGGTGTCCGCAAAATGGCTAGAATACCTAAAATGACTCTATCGAACATAAAGTAAATTAAAGTAAGAACATAAGTAAGTAGAGTGACGTCACGTGCGGTCGTTGTCGGTGGCTGTAAAGGGAAGGAAAGCCAGCCGTCGCTCTACTAACGCGTTAAAGCTAAGCTGCCGAGGATGGCGAGGCCGCCCTTGACGAAGACAGGTCTTCCGATCGAAACGTTGTGCAACCTTTCTGAGGTACCTTAACACTGTTTATAAACTTTATATCACCTGTGCAACTCCATCTGCCAGGCCCCCTTCTTGATTTTAGTACCTAGCAGCGTATTTTACATCTTCTAGTATTTTTTTCTCGGCAAGTACTGCTATTTCCTTTAACTGTTGAAAGCCGTCAAGCTCCTATATCTATGCATCAGTGACGTTTATGGTGGTTCATGGTGTTATAACAATTAAAGAGCAAATTTAGGACCGAGAGGTTGATTTTTTCGTTGGTCACTAGTTAACCAAACATGAAGCCAACACGTCATGAAGCCAAGCAAAGCATATACTACGGGGGAATTAAGGGCGGTTTTTAATTAATTGAATTCGAAAGATGTTGGTTGCATTGACGGTAAGTTGCATTTTCGTCCAGTTTCATTTCTATTTTCATTGTTATTTCTACATTTCGTTATATATTACAGCTACATTTTCCTACAACCACCATGGTAGCTGTGTGGCGTTGCGGTGCAGAGCGCGAAGTCGCGGGTTCAATTCAGGCAGCGGCGGCCGCATTCCAGTGTGGGCCAAAGGCAAGAAGGCTCGTTTATACCGCGCTATTAGGGGTGCACATACATTAAATAAATCCAAACTGTCAAAAGTATTCCGGTTATGCTTTCGTGCTGATCGTGCGTCATAATCATATGAAGTGCTTAGTAGACATCACAGTACGGGCACGATATACTCTGTGTGTGTGTGTGTGTGTGTGTGTGTGTCTGTGTGTGTGTGTGTGTGCGTGTGCGTGTGCGTGTGCGTGTGCGTGTGTGTGTGTGTGTGTGTGTGTGTGTGTGTGTGTGTACTTCGCACACATTTTCCTAAATTTAATTATGTATTTTAAAGTTTTACAAGATATACTTGAATCATGACCCTACAGATAAATTATCTGCTCAGGCGGACATAATTTGCAGGCAAGCCAAATCAATAATTTCACTTATTTGCGTGATTAAAATAATTAATTTCTTAGTTGCACACCTTACGGCGCATGCTTATATTAGAAAGTTGGAGGAAATTGTCATAAATGTTGTCTTTCGTGCTTCTACACTTAAAAATGACTACATAGATCAAGATAACTGACGCCAAATCATTCGTTCAGATAGGTGGCGCAAGATGAAACTTCGCCACATCGAGCGATAAGGCGGTTTGTCTCGCCCTCTATGCTGCAGTGGCTATGCGGTGAATCGGAAGTTGCGCGAACAGCCAATCGGAATAAGCTCGTGGAATGTCGGCTTCATTCTACGCCACTATTCTACGTGACAGATGGACTGGACGGAGAGCCGCGCTTCACGGAGCCGCGTGCATAATCAGGTAAATTGAACGAATAATTTCAAGCCATTTTATTTCTGTCTACGTGTCCATTTTTGAATTTAGAAACACGTAACTAGACATTTAGGACGATTTGCCCTAACTTTCAAATAAAAAAGCGTAGCGTAAAGTATGTAAATAAGAAGTTAATTAATGTATTACTTTAATCAGTGAAATTGTTTATTTGACATTTCTTGAAAATTTATTTATTTATTTTGTGATACTGTCAATCCCATCAGAGATTTTTACAGGAGTGGTTAGAAGTGTCAGTAGACATTGTAGTACAGGCATTTACGTAAGGATACAAAAGGGCACTCAGTAAGAGTAAAGGATAATGGACCTATGTTAACAGCAATGAGTGTGGCAAAAACACAACGCGCAATCAACCTATTTAATTTACATATGATGTTTTGCAAAAAGAGAAATAAAAAACGGAAGAAAACAAGAACAAGCATATGAGATATACAAGTGATAGCATCATCTATAATTTCACATCACAGATTTCCAACACTTGGTAATTAAAATGATAACACAACGATGATAACATCACTTAGTCGTTGTTACAGTACTGCTTGGCCAGCAAGTTTAACAAATTTGTCAATAGTGGAATGTGTGACTACCGTCTGAACTTTAGTAAAGCATTCCAGTCGCGAACAGCTCGCGGGAAGACCGAAAAACTAAATGTATTGTTAGCGCAAGAATATTCTTGGAGTGTAAGGTGATGCTTATGGCGGGTTTCTCTGGATGTGTTATAGGAAATGTAGGTGTTAGAATCCACTTGAACCTTATTATGCAGGATGAGATTTGAGTCGGCACAGCGTCGCACGTCTGCTTAGTGTATGAAGGCCGATCTCGGATAGCATCTGAGTAGGCGAGTCGGTGCGCCTATATCTGTTAGAGATAAAACGCACGGCTTTTCGCTGGACAGCCTCAAGAGTAGCTATCCGATTTGGGCAAAGGGAAACCACGCCACGTTCGCATATTCTAAGACAGGACGTATGATTCTCACATAGGCCAAGAGCTTGCCTTCCTTCGTAGAGTATCGCAGGGCCCGGTTTAAGAACACAAGCTTTCGCATCGCTTTGCTTGCTACGTGCTCTACAAGAGCCGACCATCCTAAGCCTGATGATATGATAACGCCCAAGTATACTTATACTGAGTGATAGTGTGAAGTATAGTATTATTACAGCCGTATGTAAACGTAAGCTTGGATTTCTTATTTCTTATTGATATTGAAACTATTTTATCAACGTTGATGGCCATTTGCCAGTTTTCACACCATTGGGCTATCAAAGAAAAATTCTTATTAAGACTAATTTGATCTTGTCGATTTAGTGCTTCTCGATACAGGACGCAGTCGTCTGCAAATCACCTAGCCTTGGATTCAAGCTAATTAGTTATGTTGTTTATGAACAAAAGGAACAGGATAGGGGCCAAAACGGAACTCTGGGGTACAGCTCAATGTACTGGCCACAGTTTCAGAAGTGTGGTCTAACTGAACAAACTTGCGACGGTCAGGTAATTGCTAATCTAACTAATAATGATGTCCGCCATTGCAGAAAATTCATCTGTAGTGTTGTGAGTAAATTTTGGAGACTTTCTTTTTTTAAGAAAGCTTTTGAAGTTAAAAACATTGGATTACGATTCCGTTTTTCTTTTATGAACTCGCTGCTTTTACGAACTTATACTGTAGTAGTGCTCGACTAATATGTGAATTATTGAAAGGCTAACTAGAAGAGACTAACACATATTCCGCTACAGAATGTTACGTATTTTCGCCTGTATTTTAAACCACTCCTGCACAGAATTTCGCCAAAGTTCATCAACGCCTGCGAACTGTGCGCAGGAACATTGGATTGTTTCCACGGCGCTTCACCATACGACGAGCCGCTGACACACTCACGCACACGTATTGCCAACCGCAAAAGCTTGCGGAGCACGGCATCCGAAGCAAGAATTAGTCGCGGCGTGTGCATCCGCCTTCGAATATAAACGTACAGCGGATACTTTCACGCGACGCCACCAGTTCTAGCACCTAATTTTCAGTATGCTTTGCGAAGATTTTCAACTTTCTCCCGAATTTCATGGTCTTTAAATATTTTGGGATGGGCTGTACGTACTGACAAGCACACATGTGCCCGCACACACTGGCACACGTATGGGTGTGCGCGCGTAAACGGAGGTAAAGGTCGGTTTGCGGCAAGAGACAGCCGAATGGGACCTGGACAGACTAGTTGCAGAAATTCAATTTAGGGGCAACCTTCTCCCATTTTTCTCTCGTACTTGAATTTTACAGACCAGACAGGCCAAAAAGCAGCTATACTTAAGCAAGGCATGCCGCTGTAGCGACATTAATGCGTGCTATGGCCTTGGAATGACCGACAGTGCTGCATGCGACGTCTGCGGCGTGAAAGAGAACATCGAACATTTATTATGCCATTGTCATCGATTTCAGTCGGAAAGACAAACACTATCTATCGCATTGCGATGAATGGACGATCGGCCGTTGGCCGTGCAGGCGCTCCTTGAAGACCGTCCCCATCGCTCGTCGGCCCACAAAGCTATGAAGGCACTTTTTTCTTTCTGTTGGGCGCCAGCTCACCGCGCCATTCCTCCCCCTCCCCTCCCTCCCCATATCGTATCTTTCTATTCCCTCTCTCCGGTCTCCCAGAGAAGGGTAGCCAACCAGACGCATTTCTGGTTAACACCCCTGCCTTCTCCCTTTATTTCCTCCTCCACCTCCTCCACCGCCCTGCTATCACATTACACATGTCACGAGCCTCTCCAGCCCTTGTATGTAAATAAAATTTACCTCATACTTTTGTCTTACGAGCAGCGTTTGCATGAAAACATATACATATATATATATGCATCCGTGACCGCACAAAACATTTCTGTTACTTCCATGGCGTATATAGGAAAATGTAATTGTCGGAGGTATCATTAAGAGGCGCAATGAGTACAGCGAGTCTCATCTGAGAACTATAATCGTTTCCTCGTCTTCCCATGATTGAAGAAGTCTCAAGCTTGAGGTGGTGGTGCCTTTGTACCGGAAACAGTACTGATTATTATGCTGCACCATCGAAACATTTTTCCGCACATTAAGTGTCCGCTCGTAATGTGCGACGGTTCTTCTGGCATACAGGTTTGTTGACTACACTAGAGCCGAATTCACAGATATTTGCCCTGGCCGGCTAATAATATGTCCAACACCAGGATTGGCTGGCGTGTACTCTTACGAAGAATATTAGAATAAGTGCTTTTTGTGAACATGGGGCCCTGGTCTATCAGTTGCACTCGCCGGGGCTTCGCCGCTTTTTCTGCACCGTGAGAGAATTCTTCCGCGTTTCAAGCATTTCTTCAGCTTTAACTTGTCTTTAAATTTAGACAACGCGTCAGTGATGGCACTCATGTGCACGTATTGCGTAAGCGCACAGCCGTTTAGAGCGCGAAAACATTGCGTGTGCTAACACGGCAAGGCCGTATCACTTCGGTGTTTCCGAAATGTAGCTGTTTCCACGCCGCTTAGCGAACCTTCGTGTGTTTGTGCCTTCTTCTGGCTGTCCCACGACAAAAAGAAAAGTGTGCCCTAATCAAGTCAGCGCTTCTGTTGCAATGCAACCGCTCAACATCAGCGGCGAGCAGGGGGCCTTTTAATATTTTTCCGCTCTCCTGGTTTGCCGGCATTCTTCGCATTCGTTATGCGTACAACGCGGCCGCTGCCTGCTATCTCAGCCAGCGGCGCTGTCACTTTCTCTCTTATTTGTCTCGTTATCGTCCGCCCCCTTCTCGCATTTTCCCCATCTCGAGGCGCGAATGGGGAGCCAAGAGCAAGAGCGCGCGGGTTCTCTCACTCGTCTACGTATACCTCGCTCGTGGAGGCCCGTGCGGATGGCGAAATTCTACGCTCGCGTGACTTTCCCGAATTTTGATAGCGCTGACGCGTTCCGGACGCAGTTGCGCGCTGCCTTGCAGCTCGCACGCGGCTGGGATCCTCGTTTGTCCCTTCGCTGCGCCCTATTTTTGCGCACGGCGGGGGCCGCACGTCTCGAGCGCGCGCTCGTCGCTGCTCGCGTGCGCGCCGCGCCCGGCACGCACCGCCGCCGACATCCCGCCTCACCTCCCCGCTACCACCGCAACCTTCCACGCCGCGCGTTTTGAGCGCGTGAAGGGGAAGAAGTAAGAAAGGAGGTGAAGAGCGGCGGAGGTTGCCCCCCCACACCCTGCAGCCAAGTTTCTGCAGCGTGCAACGGCGTTGTCTCGCTTTCTTGTCGAAGCTGCTCACGGCCCGCGCACTCGCGCTGCAACTGGGCGCGTGTGCGGCAGCGCGGCGCTCATTTGCATTTTCGCGCTCGGCTTATTTCGGTTGCGTCTCCACCGAGTCGTCCTCGCGCGTCTTCTTCTTCCCCTATCGTTGGTGGCGGGCTTGGCCTGTCTTCTTTCTTTCATTTTGTGTGCCTTTCCACCCTAGCTTTTCCTCTCAGTTCCCTCTCTACTTATCTTTTTTTTTTCTTTTCCCGCACTCAACAGTTTGACGCGGTTTCTAGGAACCTTCATTTCTTTCTGCGGCGCCCACTGCCACTCGTTTCTTTTTTTTTTCTGTCTCTCTCTCTCTCTCTCTCTAATTCCTCTTACTTGCCTGCCATGGCATCGCTCTTCCACTGCGCTGTAAGTCGAAAGTGGTTGCTACAGAGCCGACCGCTTTCTCTTCTCACAAAAATTCTTGTGGGTGCAGGATAAAAAGAAGCAGTTGGAACGAAGATATTTATTGCCAGGGAAGGCGAAAAGTCGGCCTCTGATGGCGGAGCAGCCGACTACCCTGCACCTCTTCAGTCGCACGAGAGAGAGAGAGAGAGAGAGAGAGCGAGAGAGAGAATAAAAAAAATGCAATGTGTGGCGGCGTACCAGATATGTTTACGCTCACCATACACTAATGCCAAACACCACTCGCATAGCCGAGCTAGGAACATTGTACGCACACTTTCACATCAGCCAACCGGAACAACCCTATCTAATGCTTTTTGTGCGTATGATATGTTGCTGTTGTGCCCTAAAGGAGCATGCCGCGTACCCGGGAAGGGGTGCCGGCGAGGGTGCCTCTTCGTTACACCGGTCGTCTATCCTGTCTTGTGCCGCGCGGTTGAGTTAAGCAGCTATATTACGGAGTTTTCGAAATAGGGGACCTAAAGTTACGGTGCGCGATCAACCATACGCACAGAAGAATGAAAAACGAGCACAGATGATTCTTATAGTATTCGCACTTTCCAGCGCGTATAGGTGGCGCGGAGAACGTTCCAATATGGCGGGGATAGAGGTGATGGAGGCGATACGAAAGCGTGCGCATCTGCAGGAGCAGGCGGCTTACGGGCCTCTGGTATCTCTAAGCGCGGTCCTTAACATTGCTAAGGAAACGCAGAGATGTGTTGTAGAGGGAGAGGCTACGTTTAACGCTGGCCATATAATATGGTGTGAAATACGAAAGACGACAAGCGCGGCTGTTCAGGTCGAGTAACTCTGCCTGCAGACAAGCGCCGTGAGAGGCCTGCCGCATACTATAAAAGTTCAAGTCTGCAGTGTAACCGGCGCCGTAAAGGTCACTATGTATCCTTACGTTTCGTAATCTATACGCGATGTACAAGAATTGACACCAAGCAGTTAATCGGTAGCGGTCAGATGTAAACAAAGCGCAGTATGCGCTTTATGCCACTGCATAAGGGAAACGTTGGGTGCATTCACGATGAGATAAATGGCTCGACGCACCGGCTTATATACGAAATGCTTGTTAATGATGCCAGATAATAACTAAACATTTCAGTAGTGCCGATTTACAATATATGAGTGACACTATGACGTGTGCCAGCGCACCCCGTTTTACAGCACGATTAATGTTTTCGCGTGCTGTAGAGAAGCTCGCATGCGCATTCTTCATCAATGACCGCTTCAGGTACGTAGTCCTGGCCCTTGTTTCTTGCAACATTGTTATAGAAGAGATACTTTAAGACCAAACAAAACTACAAAATCAGAAACACATGCGCTCGACCCCCGATCAGTACACACCTTTGAATACAGCAAAAGAAAAAAAAAATCAGCGAACGCCTTGTGCATAGACCGCCTGTTTCGTTCTCACACAAAACGACTACGAACAGTTGCGGAATAGGTTCTCTAGTTTGCAATGCTCGCGACGCAGCGTCAGGCACCGTCACAGAGTATTTGCCGAAACAGCGCGAGAGCAGGCAGAAAACTTAAACGGTGGCACTTGTGTACTTAAATTTACTTTGGGAATCTGTAGAGGGCCTTCTTCGGCCACCGCTAGGTCTCAGTTACACCACGGTCTCAGTCTTGCTTCGTGGGACCGCAGCGGGATCTTCTGCGAAGGCACAGCGTTTCTCTTCAGCCGCTTTCGTAAGAGCTCGCCACAAAAATAAAATGAAATCATTGAGCAACAGTCAAGTACACTCACCAAGGTGGCCCCAAAAGAAGTTTTTGTTGAAATTCTCGCTACATATGACTATTTCTTCGCTCACTTGCTTCCCGATGCGGAGCTTGATCACCCACAACTTCCTGTCTTTTTTTTTTTCTTTTGGAAAGTGGTGCTTTTCCCAATACTTTACCCAGTATTGCACCCAATATTGCACGATTTGTGCATTGTGGCACACTGCACATGCGGTTGCTCTTCGCTCGTCGACTGTTTTTTTTTTCCCATATCAAAGAGTACCAAAACGCCAACAAAGCTGCAGAAACCGCGCGGGCGGGAAATCCATCACCCCCTCCCGGGTTCCGAAAACATCCGCGCGGCGGCGCTAGCGTATCTGGAAAGCGCGAATAGCTTTGTATTTCAGTACACTAAGCCGCTTGCGTACGCTATTCCAAAAAAAAAAAAAAGAAACACCTTCATTTTAGAGACCTTCAGATGAGGAGACGCAAATGCCTTGCATGTCCAAGAACCCAAACTCCGCTTGAGTGCGTCTGTACGCAAGATATTTGTATGCTCTAATCAAAAACTATATTTTAAGATATTTGATGAGGGTTATTCTAATCGAGCGTTTGTGCAAATTGTTGGTGTCTTTGAAAGAAATATATCCCCCCCTTTCACTCCTCCGTTAAGAAAACTTATAGATAGTGTTCATTTCCACTCCCGAAATGTACAGCACGCAGAGCTAGACTAAGATTCGAAATTGGGCGGTCACGAGCGGACCTGCGGATGTAACGGTTACCTCTAAGAGCAACTTCCAGCTAGGGAAACATCAAGCCAAATAATACATAAGCGGGAGTTTATAGAAAACTTTAGATCAGCAGTAATTTCGAGTCAGAGATACGAGGGGGTATTCAAACATAATAAGAATATTTTTCTCGCCCAATTCTGCCCAATACAATTTCCCACAAGAGAGCGCATCACTAATGCAATCGAGGCTGCGCTCACATGTGTGGCAAGTGTCGTATATCTTAACATACGACGGGTCATTCTGCCGTAGTTGTGTGCTAGAAAGCAACCCTTACAAAAATTTTTATAGAAAATCCATAGACAGTCCATAGACATTTTTCTATGAAGTCTATAGACTGTTTATAGACATTTCTTTAGACTGGTCTATAGACAGTCTATAGATTTATGGCCGCACACTTTTTATAGACTGGTCTATAAAAAGTCTGAGTTTATAGACTGTCTATAGACATTTCTTTAGACTAGCCTATAGACAGTCTATAGACTTATGGCCGCACGCTTTTTATAGACTAGTCTATAAAAAGTCTGAGTCTATAGACTGTCTATACACTGTCTATAGACTTATGGCCATACACTTTTTATAGACTAGTCTATAAGAAGTCTAAGTCTATAGACTGTCTATAGACCGTCTACAGACTTATGGCCATACACTTTTTATGGACATTTTATAGACAAGTCTGCAAAGAGTGTATAAGGCCATAACTCCATAGCGGCTATCTACAAGTTAGTTTACATTTTTCATTACATGCGGTAGGAAAACGTTTTGAATGTATTTCATTTCATTTTATAGATATGAAATGCATGGAAATGCATGGAATGCAGATATTATGCATGTCCACCTGTTCCTTTTCATCTGCACTTATGCATTACCAATAGTAGATTAATAAAGCTCCTGAACCAGCTGTACTTTCATATATGTTGCATAAACAGAAAGAATTTATATAGTGCTGAATCATGCAGTGCAAAAAATAAAACAAATGCACCGGCAATACATTAACCGTTTTTATTGCTCGATATAATACATGAATTCCTTAAATTCTTGTCTTATGCTATTATGGAAACAGATTAAATATTTACACTACTCCTTGGCAAGCATGGTCGCCAGGCTGGCCTTGACCTTTGTGTCATTAGTCCCAAAGGTGCTGCAGGTGTATGCTGCAAATAAGTACATGCAGCAATATGAGGCAAAAATAACAGATGTGTATTCTTTGTGTGTTCATTAAGCAGCTGAATATATTTACTCAAACCATCTAAGTCAATACTTAATGCGGTTTCACTATGACTAATGGCTGCTTGTCAATACAAATCAGTAGCTTTATGCAATGTTCTATTGCATGGTATGGTGAACAATTAAACAGTCACAACTGCTGCTCATGTCAGCAACAGTATGTTCCCTTTTATGACAAGTTCATATATGATGCATTAATCTACTTATCCCAAATGGTCCCTATATTTATTGCGGAAACGTTACCCAGTTGGGCTGTCTGTACAGTTTTTTTGGCTGGTAGTTAAGTATGCCCGTGCAGAGGGATGTTTTCAGGAGACGTGACTGGAATATTCCCAGTATCGTGCCTAAGATTGTAATTTATTTTGCTTAGTACACATTGAAATGTATTTCTCATACTTTTAAATGAATGGGTCATTGGCCATAACTTCAACAGATGGCGGATGGGTTGATTGTATTGATATGGTACCTTAATTTCTTGCAGGTAATGAGGCCTCTTGGGCATGCTAACAGGTTTCCAAGTTAGGTATACCACATGAGCACCCGAAATACCACACGAGCACTTTGTGTCATGGCACGACAGATATGCACCTCCTATGAAACAGAACTGATAGTATAGTTCGAATGAATTCTATCACAGTAAATTATTTAAGGTGCTTTGAAAGATGAAATTTTTTTCTAGGCTATCGAGGTTCAGGACGGTTAGTTAACGCAAAAAAAAAAGCGTATTGAGTAAGAAATGCCTTGTCAGTCTGCTTGACTTTCTTTTTTTTCAATAAATAGAACCAATTTCCTTCAATTTTTATGAAGTGAAACGTTTTAAAAATATATTTAACACAGATACTTTCTGGAAACTTTGACATGTAACAAGACAGCATACCTATGTGGCCAATTTAAAGTTTCCCGATCTTTTTCCAAGCCTTTCCTGGCTGTTTTCATGAAAATTTTCTGGCAATCTATGACGCCTGCAGCTTAAGTGCAATAAAAAATACTATGGTTTAATGCTTGCCAAGTAGTGCCAGTCCATAATATTTAGATAAAACGAATAACACGTCAGTCACTTAACATGTAGTATTAGATGCAACTGACTTGAATCCCTTGTTTAATAAAGCTGACAAGGGCTTCGGCAAGTTCGTAATTGATGGCCACACGAGTACAGCACGGAAGACACAGAGACACGCGTAAAACAAATGCAACAATGTGAGGGAAAACTATACAATGAGTTATTTTTACGGTTCAATAGTAGTTTTCTATATAATTTGCTCTCACCACTTATGCCTCTAGTTGACTTTGTTTACCTATGACTAAAGACTACATGGCAATATTAATCAGTACCATTATGATGTTTCGTTATATTATAGATATGATAAGCAGTTAGACAACCATAATGGTCGCCGGTGTTAGCAACGGTACGTTTCGTTTCAAGACAGGTTCATGTGACACACAGTGTACTTATAAAAATAAATGTGAGAATCCCAAACGATTCCTATAATATTAATTGTTGAAACAAAGATACCCTGCTGGACTGTGCACATTTTTCAGGTGTTAATGCAATGTGCCCGTGCCGATCGAACATGCTCAGCATACTGACTGCAGTTTTGAACAATCACGTTAACATTTGCAATTTATTTCCGCTTAGAACAGTCTGCATTGTCTCTTTTCTCATACTTCGAGATGAATACATTTGCCACACTTTCAGTAGAATGCGCATGAATGGGGGCGTACTGATCAAGTCACTTATCAACTAAAACATGTTACGATCTCTTAGGTGTGTTAATAAGGGTAGAACAAATGCAATGTCCACTGAATTATTTGAATAATCTGTGCGTTATCTACTAAGAAAAGACCACCAAATTAATAATCTGGCTCTTTTTTCTTTTGTACAGCGCATATAGCATGCTGTCTGTCCAAGACGACGGCACTACATGCAACAGTAATGAAAACCGGAACACTTATTGCGCACGACAAGGGCTCCATACCGTGCACGACTGGCACAATGCGAATCTGCGCCAGCAGCTGCCTAGAGATTAAGAGCACGTAAACTGCATAACCCCAAAGCATCGAAAGGCGCTTAACGCTTTTCATATAGCTCGAACGATAAGTTCTGCTGCCAAACTGTTTGAAAAAGAGACAAAAAACAAATCTTCCAACTACCGTCAAACGCAATGCCTTCAGTCTGAAACGTGTAAAGGTGCTTCCCGGAGCGACTAATTTATTGTGCTCCAATTTTTTCGGCTAAGTTGCGAAGCTGCGAGTGACTGAGCTTATCGCAGGTTTCATGCTCCAAAAGCGTTTGTGGTTGCATATAAATAGATTGGGTGAATCTAGAGATTTTCGCTTGACATTTCTTCAAGTCTCGTGTTTTGCTTGCGGCAACTTCCCAAAATTATTTAGATTGGTTGCCAGAAACCTTAAAAATACTGCTACCTTAAAAACAATGCGAAAACGGCAGTGCACACACTGCTGATGCATGCCCCGCAAACACGGCCTTTCATCCGAGTACGTTAGCAGTTATTTAACTATACGTGTCTGTCAGAACATTCTTGATGCTAACACAATTTCGAGATATATACGTAAAGCGTGTCACGAGAATTTCACTACACATGCGGCGCAGCATTCATCGCGGCCGGATCAAGCGCCACGAAATGAGATCTACCACACTGGCTGCCCAACATACACAATCCGCTTAGTGGTAGCTCAATATCAAGTTAAAACATGGTGTAGCTTCCTTCTTTACGCACCTAAACTATTATGCGAAAATCAACAAGCCCGAGCGATCGCTCGCCGTAAAACATTCCGTATAGTAGAAGCGAGAACAAGAGCGCGTTATGAAACCATGTCAACGACAAACCGACACTATACCCGACTCGCCTGCGCTACATGCAGCCGCTTCGCGCTACGAAATGCGCTCACATAATCATGAGCTATTGACGCAAAACATCTTTGCTAAAGCTTACCGTTCAGTGTAGTTGACGTGTGATGCCACAAAGATGACACACATACACAGACACCAACGTTCAGGCGGACACCGCACACCGATACAACCGTATACGTGCCTGGCACACTCGTTGAGATGGCGCACCGCCGCGCATGCGCAAGATCTCCGCGCACGCGCAGGAGCTCCGCGCGCAAGAGCGCGCGCGCTTGGAGGAGTGTGAGCGCCTTTTCCTCCTTCATTTTTTTTTTTCGCTCTCTCTCTGCGCGCCATGCGCGGCGGAACGGGTGGCTTATTCATCTTTATCACCATTATTCATCTTTTTTCGTGGACGAAGGAAATGCGCTGGCAGATTGTATGACAAACGCTGTGGGCTATCGTATGAGACTGGAACGCTAACTTGAATGCGCTGTTTGTAAAAGCCATTACAGGGCCCTTCAAAGGTTTCAGACGCATTATTGCCAGCGTCGATTAGTAATACAGCGTACTTGTAGCATATCTTCCAGCGTACCACCAAATGTGATGCCCGCACGTATGTTAGTGCTAATTTTCTGTTCCGGTGATAGGTCAAAGCAATCAGTACAGCATTGAGGTACTCATATGCGTGGCTGCCCAGGCATACCGCCGGCGAAATACTGGGTGGGCTCTGATAATTTGGCACCTATCTTAAGTGAATGAGAAACTTTGATGGGTTTATAGTGCAGGATATCAGTCAACAAAAAACCGCCCTATGTTAGTGACGCAGCCGAGGTATGAAGAAAATGGGAAAAGTATCCGAGAATCGGACGACACACAACGCGAACACCACATGCGCGACATCGGTTCATCGCACATTCACAAAGTCCGCGTTGTCAGCTACAAACATTACGAGTGTCCTTGCTGTTATCTCGATGCCTGTTTGGAATCCACTTGTAGCTGAAGCTGGCGTTCATAACAACTATTATAACAATTGGATCGGCGTTTTGCTTTCTTTATTCTACTGCCGCAAAAGTGATGCGACAACTGTGAAGACTGTCTTGGGATTGCCGAGACCGACTACGTAGATCATATCATGTGGTCAACAAATGCGGAGGTATACACTTTGTGTATACTAATGTCTACAAATAGGCTCTACAGCAATCTCAGCAGTATACAACTTCAGTGGCTTATATCAAACGCAGCTACGTATTATCCTCCGGTACCTGCGCTTGGTTACAGCGTACACGGGTTGGGCCCAGATTAACGATGTTTGTCTACTGTTAATCTATAGACATGCAATACCACGAAAACTCAGAGGCAGACCAGGTGGTGAATTCACCACCTGGTCTGCCGGCTTTCGCGACTTATTCAGCACATTTGCCACATCATCACCATCTGACCTTCACCAGCTGGTCTCGCGAAGTGTACGTCCGGGAAGCAGCCAGGATTAGGGCCTTCGGGTGCCTGGAAGACCTTTGTGACTCGGACGTTGCCTGTTCCGCCGCGATCCTCGTTCGGTGCAGCTGCACCGAATGACGACTAGCAGTCTGCACGGTTTGCCCGCCGCGCCGGCGTTGCACGCGGTGCCGGTCGCGCATGAACCAGTGCCATATCATCGCCTTCGCAGAGGGCGGGGAGTATGGGAACTCGGCATTACATATTATCGACTTTCTTATATAGACATTCAATACACCAGGAGAGAAAAAGAAATAGAAACCTTAGCCGACTATTATTATTAACTGTCTAATATAGAGAGTCTATAGGCAGAGTATAGACAAAAATAGATAGAGACCGTAATCCACTTTTGTCTATAGGTAGTCCATAGAGGGGAAGGATACAATAAAGAAACAAACTCCTTATCGACTTTTTTCTATAAACTGTCTATAGACTGCGAGTAGACAAAAGAAATAGAAACCTTATCGACTTTCGTCTATAGAAAGTCTATAGACAAAGTATGGACAAAAATAGATAGAAGCTGTATCGACTTTCGTCTATAAGTAGTCCATAGAGGGGAAGTAGGCAAAAAAGCTCAAACACCTTATCGACTTTTTTCTATAGACCGTCTATAGACTGCGTATAGACAAAAAGAAATAGAAACTTTATCGACTTTCGTCTATAGACAGTCTACAGACTTTGTATCAACAAAAGGCCAAATCTATAGAAAGGAAAGGTCGTCTAAAAGAAGTCTATAGACTTTCTATAGACAGTCTAAAGTCATTTTTGTAAGGGAATGGGCCGACCTTGATCGTTAGTTGGTTGGTTCCGTTCGACACTCTTTGGTTCTAGCAGAACACGACGTATAACGAAATAATGGGGATCCAAAGGTTTGAAGAAATATCGGGCCAGCAATAAGGGGGAACTAAGTAAAGACCAGCCAACCGGGACATATATTGCTGGTCCTGCTCGCAAATATATGGCCCTGCCGACATTGCGCGTCGGCTGATGCATGCAAGCTGCGGGCTTTTTCTGGTAGTGGGGAAGTCTCATTATTCTCAAGGGGTTTCTATGAATTCTTCCTGTAGTACTCGAGTACTCTAAAGGTTTCCCAGAGCACTATGGGGTTGTTCTAAAGATCACGTCAGATTCTTTCAACCGTGATTTTCGCAGTAAGTAAGGAAATAAAGAAGTGACTGGTGCCTGGCGATTTCTTGTGACGCCGTAGCTAAGCATATGTAAACCATGTTCAGCGAAATTCGCGTGATTCTTAGAAAGCATAGGTGAAGATTTGTTCCTGTAAACAGTGAACGTTCTCTGATGAAAGACCCTTTGCGTGCTACACCGTACAGATTATTTTGTGCTTTGTAAGCAAGACTACATTTAAGCTCAAAACAAATCACGCCGTTTTCCACTAAGAGTGCGAGAGAAAGGCCCAAACCTGAATACAAGTTTTGCACGACGTTCACTGATTTCTTCAAAAAGGCACGGATGGGATTTCAAAAGGCAATCAAGTAATATTGGCAGAGTGGTCACTGAGTGGTCACTGAGTGGTCACTGAGTGGTCACTGAGTGGTCACTGAGTGGCCAAATGAGTGGTCACTTCATCTGCAGAGAACATACATCAGCCAAACATATTTTCTGAAAGTCCACTCTAATCCTCAACATCCGTGTTTTAATACCGTTAACGATATGACATATGCTACACTCTTTCGTAATCGTCCCTCCGTAAGACAGCCTTTCTCGCTGCGTGTGAGGGAGCTATAGTCATGAAATGCATGTCCCACTACTCGAGCTTCGCCTAATGTATCCAGCCAAGCTGCTATACCTCCTTGGGAGTGGCAGCTGATACAATGCTATATATCTTTCATGCAAGTTACAAAACACGCTCCAGAGATTGAAATCCAAATGCATTTTCGGGAACTCCAGCACAAGCACTCCTGCACGGAGTTCTACACAGACGCATCGAAGTCACACGACGGGGTGTCCTATGCAGCCGTCGGTCCATCCTTCTCGCAATCCGACGTACTGCATCCGGAAACTAGTATCTTTACGGCTGAGGCCTACGCAATATTGTCGACCATGAAGCATATAAGGAAATAGAAACTCGAAAAATCAGTCATATATACGGACTCCCTAAGTGTTGTGAAGTCTTTGATATCGTTTTGTAAGCACAAAAATCATGTTATAATTGAACTCTATTCCGTCTTATGTAAAGCATATGCATCTAACCAGCATGTGATTATATGCTGGATACCTGGCCATAGGGGCATCCAGAGTAACGTTCTAGTGGACCAGATGGCCACATCAATTTCATTGCATGCAGTTAATCCTACTGCTTCGGTCCCTGTCACAGACCTGAAGCCTTTCTTAAGAAGGAAACTGCGAAACCACTGGCAACGTATATGGGACGCAGAAGTAAACAACAAACTGCACGTGATAAAGCCACAGTTCGGTTCTTCACCCTCCGTAACAAAATCACGGCGAACAGATGTCCTATTCTGTCGCCTCAGAATAGGACACACATTTGGCACGCATAACTTTTTACTCACTGAAAATGATCCTCCAACCTGCGGTAGATGCGGGGAGAGGCTGACCGTCCTCCACGTCCTCCTGGAGTGTCGGGCAGCCGAATTTCACAGAAGAAAACATTTTTCTCTAGCATACCGGCAGCACATCCCCCTACATCCCGTAATGCTACTCGGCCCAGAAACTTTATTTGACACCAACGCAGTCCTAAGTTTTCTGGAAGATGTTGTCTAGCATGTTGTTAGCCCCACATGTTCGTAGCGGGTCCTCTCTTCAGAGGATGCTGCTGTGATAGCTCTTTCGTATAGCACATGCCTCTAGGCCCTTGTGTTTCAAGGCCTCTGGCGAGGCAGCAGTGCTCCAAGTAATTTTACCATCTTTCCATATTTCCATTTCCATTTTTACCATATTTTCTATTTTGCATCATTCTTCTACGATGGATTTTAATGTTCATAGTATTCGTCATTAGTCATCGCCATAATTTTATAGCACGTAGATTTTACGCACTTTACAGCGACTATTCTTAGGCCACATTACAGCCAAGTCACATCTTCACAGAACTCATCATTCCACCGCGAAATCACTAACACTGTCTTGGCGCTCTTTGGCCATATCTGGCCCTTGCGCCACTAAACCACACACATTCATTCAATATTGGCAGACAAGTCATTTTTGCGTTTTTTTTTCTGCGCCGCGCAGACTCTGACGGCTTGTTTGAATTCATTGCGGAGGTTACATGAGACATTACTGTAGTGTACAAAGAAAGCGTTGTCTGTGTAATGATAAAGAAATTCATTAGAGGCTGCTGCGGTCGCCGGAAACGACTTTAGAGCTATACAAATCGCTAAAGTCTGCTTCTTTCATAATCTTTCGTAAAGTGTTGATGTATTTGCTTGGTTGCTTTCTCCTCGAACACCAATCCCGAAACAGTCTATGCTTTCCTTGAATATTTTGCAAATTGATCAGGCATGTTTTTGCCATGTGTGCAGAAACACTTAAGGGCATCTTTGCAAAGCATTGCTGAGCTTTTGCTGCAATCTGGAAAAAGATTACTTCTACCGGCGAGAGTGAATTCCGATTAAGTCAGTGAATAGAACACGTGATAGATTAAGAAGTGTAATTAATGTCAGAGTTTGTAAACGGTGGCCTTCTTCGTATTCACCTTTGAGCATGATTTGGCAGCTCCTTCACTTATACGAGGTGTTCCAGCACTGACTGTCTCCAATTATTAAGGATATGGGATTTAGAGACAAGACAGTAATTATGGTTGGTCAACATTCATAGCACTGGCTTACGTCAGATAGAAAGAAATAGAGACGAGCACGACCAAACCGCGTACACTGCAGAGCGGTAGGGGGCGGCGTTCTTAGTCTGTCGTGAAGCCCCACATACCGCAGGAACTTTAATAACGCGAGTAAGGCCTATAGCGTGGAAGTTCTGAGGGAGTACTGACTTAAAGCTTTGAATTCTGATAGTGGGCGACGGGGTGGCAACGTGCCAGCTTTCAGCCCGCTGCTCGTGTTCCTATCCAACCGGACGGGGCGCCCTTCAGAGAACTGCGAATAAACCGGCAGCCACGTGGCGCGGGGTTAGCTCAGGGATGTGGTACTCGGCCGCGCCACCCGGGACAAAGCAGAGTTCTACGAAGCCCTCTGACGTCGGCTCCGGACCTTTGCACCTGTGTGTGTGTGTGCGACACGAGTATGTGAGCCCGCCTCCTCCAAAAGGGCGGGTCATCTTCGGTGACGTCGAATGGTGACGTCGAACGATGACTGGACGAATGTTTCCGTTCGCTTGGAATCAAGGTGGGACCAAGTGCTTATAAGCAGTGGTTGCCGGCTGCTCGTGGTGTGCTCGTCGTCGGGAGCTCAGTGCTCGTTGTCATGCTCGAAATGTACTAGTGAGCGGTGTGCTCGTAAGCGGTTTGCTGTATGTTAGTCTTGCGGACTCCATCTGGGAGTCACGCTAGACTGTCGATGCACCTCATGTTTTAAATGTAAATACTGCCAGTAAACCCTGCTCTCCTAAGTCCCGACGAAGAATCAAGTTCATCCCGGCAGCTACGACTGCCAAATTCTTACAATGTGCAGATCGGGCGGCTTCGTCGGCTTGGTCATTCCCGCTGATGCTGCAATGTCCTGGAAGTCATTGAAAGATTATGTTGTGTCCCTTGTCATGGCTACGATGATACATGTGTCGAATTTATGAGGCCAGTTGTTCATTGGGTCCGTGGCGCATCGGGCTTTCTATGCACTGAAGGGCTGCCTTGGAGTCACTAAAGACTGTCCATTGTTGCGGTGGTTCCTGATTAAGGAAATCAAGTGCAGCACGTAGTGCCGCAAGTTCAGCACTCGTTGATGGGGTCACACATCAAATATTTAATTTGAGGAACTATGCGACAGTCACTAAGAAGCTATCCGGTAAACAAAATTTGACTGCGGAACCTTTAATAATCAATTTTAGCAAATCAGCATGAATCCTGACACACACGCCGCGCATTTCTGAGATGTGTATCTCCGAACTTGCAGCGTGACCGTTCCACGAATAATTTTCTTCCAATTCCTTCGCAAGCAATGCATCCATTGAATTATTTGAACACGCAAAACAGCTTGTACAACTTTTGTGCGTACGCGCACACATGTTATTTACAAAGCACAGCGCATGTGCACTCAACTTACCGATGAGGCGTCAAAAAGTAACACATCGGCAGTTGTCTACACACGAGCACTTCGTGCTCCTTGCTTATTCGCGAAAGCGCTCCCTGCAGCACACTCTGTGCTCGCCTTCATCGAATGTGCTTTCGATAGGCTTCGTGAGGCTGGCGCTAATCGCCTAAAGATGAAAGACGACAGCCGCTGCGCCGCTCATTTTTATGTGGCTGCGGTCAGTTAATGGCCGTAACACCTGCTCGGCTGGGGCTCTGCACTCATATTTCTTTTCGCACTCTCGACGCCTGCCGATGCGAACGCCAATACACAAGCCTCTGGAACGAAATCTGTTCGCGGATGAAGCGCACTCAATCAGCGAGGAAGTGGGAGTTTCGCCTGCAGTTGCAGCAAGCTATCCAAGGAAGCTGCAGGCGCTCATAGCGGCCACACGCTGTGTGCCATCAATAACCCCAGCAACGAAATGAACCAACGTGTTTTACCTTGTGGACATTTTACTCAGCATAAATTTTCTCGGAGCCAATATGGACGTTATTGTTGACAAACTGTTTGCAAAATCAATTGAGCTCCGCCACAGTGCTCGAAAAAAAGAAATGTGGACGGGATATTCTCGTATTCTTTTCTACGGGCTGGGTCATTCATTGGTCTTTTATTTTTTCGCAGTGTAGTAACATGTGTACAGCTAAACGTCGCATGAATTTCTATTTACGTTGCTGTGTGACGTAGTGTGACGTTTTTATGCTGTGCACGGCTGCGGTTGATTCAGGCCGCCGACGGGGGCGGAAAACGAAAAATCTCGCGTGCCTGGCGCTGAATGCAAGAACCTTCGCAGATGTGCACTCATCCGCTGCAGCGTTTCCCGTAGCACCACTGTTGTTCTAATGCGTAAACGTCGCCAAGGAATCAATCATCAATTCAATCGTTAGGCAGGACATATTTAGAGACGACGACAAAAACGATGCGAATTTTCTTCACCACCGGTTCTATATATACGCTCCGGTCTTAAGAGTAACGGAGCCTAGATTGAGTCCACCCACAGAGCTGCGCCCTTTCGGCGTCTTCCCCAAACACCGTTGGCGTATAAAGAAGGAACAGAAGTAACGCAAAACAGTTAGCTAATCAAACAAGGAAGGAAGTTGTTGATAACCTCTAACGTGTGCCCAATAAATCATCGGCCATGCACTTGCACCCCCCCCCCCCTCCCTGGGTGCGACACACAGGACAGTGAACGTATCGCACAAGGCGGAAAACCCCGCTTAAGCTGAAACCCAGGATAAAGCTGCTTCCGCCTTTTTGTAACACTTTGTTGGGGTACTTTTGTTTCTTCTTCTTGTCTTACCTTCTTTTATTGTCTCCTCGTTTCCCAAGGTTCCCCTTTATTTATTCTTTTCTGACTATCTTCTTGATTTGGGGCTTCTTTATTTTCACGCAGCTATCTCTCCCTCTCTGTTTTTTGGGGGACGGTACAAGAGGAGGCCGCGGAAAACGAGATGGCGCGGCGGCGTTGTGCGCAGCCGAGGTCCGTGGGGTTCATCGGAAAGGGGAGGAGGGGGCAAGGCCCGGATCACTGCAAAGCCCGGCAATGGGCCATTCTGTCCGAGCGCTAATGCGTTGGGGAGAAAGGACGTGCGCCCCGCCGTCTCCTCCAGCGCGCGCGAACGACATCGTCGTCGCAGGCGGCGGTCCGCGAGTGCATGGCTGCTGCCGAGAAACGTGCCTCGATCCCTCGTCCCCGCTAAGAACGCGCCTGTGTGCCGGCAGAAGCCACCGTATATGTGTACATACACTGTTCCGAGCGCTGCTATAGACACGAGCTGGGCTAAATAAGGCGCTTTGTCACCGCGAGGAAAAGTAAGACTATTTACTTTTCCCGCTCTTTGTACGCCATAAAGGAGAGAGGACGTATGTATACGGCCCGTTTACAAACAGGCGTGCAAAGTTTACGGAGCGCATAATTTGCTTGCGCCGCGGGTCACACGATTTGCGTCGAAAACGCGACGACGTTAAGCGGCTTGTTTTGCAGAGAGGCGCTTCGAGGAGCCCGGGTTAAATGCCGATTCGCGGAACGGTTAAACTGCCTTGACTAATACGATACGATCAACGAGGGCGAGGTACGTATGTATGTAGACCATTCGATGAGAGGATCGATATTCTCACCGAGATGCGTACGAGCTTATGTTAAACGCGGTGGGCGGCGACTTAAAGAGGCCGTCAGATCGGCCAATCTATCGTACATATAGAGCATGGACGTCGGTTCAAGCGTGAAAGTAGTCAAGTGCGGCCGCTACGAAGCGAGATTTTATCGACCTATAGGGCCCAGTTGTGGTCAGGGCTATTGCCGTGCACTGGAATTCGTAAACTGTCTTCACTCGCACGAACAAAGCGAGTCTTTTATTATCGAACCTGCATAGAGACAAGGCCGAGCGTCGATAATTCTATATTTGAGCACAATCTCGGTGAAGTGGCCACTCGAGTGCTCGGGCGGAAAACCACCGCGCCCGCGTACGGCAGTGCATGGCAGTAATCTTTTACGATCAAGCGGGCTCCAGCGTCGATGCGGGCCGAGAACGAAAGGGGGACGACTCGCCAAGTCGGAAGGCTTTTCAGTCCGCTTATATACGCGCTTCCAACACATCACTTACGTGGGGGCCACATTTTTATCGCTCGACTCCTATTTCATGGCGTGTTGACTGCGCCGTCCTCGGTTCGTGCCTCCCCCTTAGCTGGCCGTATCAGCGCGGCGAGTTATTTCGCCGCATCCGTGGCGCGCGGGACGACCCGCGGCCAAAGGTGCGTCGTGCCGAGCTGGGAACCACCGCAGCACCATCCTTCCGCGTACCGGACGCCCGAGAAAAATGATGAAGGAAAGCCTATCGTCGGGGCTGCGCCCTCGAAGGAAGCACACGAAAGATTTGATGTTCGGGCCGCGCGTTTATACTGTTTGGGGCCTGAAAGACGCGCGCCGCCACCAGCTCGCTCGCTCGGTATACACGGCGGTTTTCTGTGCTGGGCGGCGAGCCTAAACGACTCTGAGCGGAAGGGCAGAGAGAGGGAGGGCGCAATGCATTTTTTTTTTCTCCCCCAGAAATATGAAACCAAATCGGAGGAAACGTCCAGCAGCACGGCTCCATATTTCTCTCTCGCGCTCCGCTCTGCCGCGGTCGCGCATTAGGCGGCTGCCGCTGCGCTTTTCCCCGCGGCGGCCCCGCGCTGCGAGCAGCGTGGCGGAATCGAAATTTATGGTTGCCCGTTTTGACTCGCTTTTTGGCTTCCGAGTCGCTCCTCTGCTTGCTGTCCAGCCGCCCTTGCGCCGGCCAGATAGCCGCTTTGCGGAAACCGGCCGCCGTGCGCCTCGTTCCTTGTGCGCTCGACCCTGGGGCTGGGCGAGCGGCGCGCGCCTTGGAATTTGAACACCGAGATAAGGCCATAAAAACAGCCTGCCGTTTTGCCTCGCGCGCCGCTACTCGAGGCTGCCCGCCGCGTGCTTGCCGCGCAGCAGCACTCTCTTCTACCTCTCTTTTCCTCGCTGCGTCAATGAAAGAAATAACGCCTCCATCTGCCGAATAACGGTGTTAGCATCAATCCCTGGGCAGATATCATCGATTGAACTTGCAGATTGCGACAAAACCGTCTATATATATTTGCGATCCTATCGTCTCAGGGCGAATCGACCCGGTGATGTCTCGTGCTGCTTACGTCCCTATTGAATTTGGTTACTGATCGAAATGCACTGACCCCGATATTTATGTCTTGCCCGAAGACGCCGCAAGCACGGCCGGTCATCGCAAGTTTCGCGAACATGTGTTTGGTTGTCGTCTCGGTGATTTCCCTTGCGCTAGATGGCCCGCGCTTCGTATTAACTTTGACTGAAAACGTGCTCTAGTCATCGCTGTTTTCTTCCTTTGTTCCTTTTTGACACTCTGAGCTTTGGTCTCTGTTATTGCTGAACATGAGGATTTTGCGGCGTTCTCGCCTTCGGTCATGCTACGACTTTCATTTTCTTTCTTTTCTTATTTTTGTTTTCGTTCTTTCTTTCATGGCACCTCAAGGCTTTTTGCACTTGATTATCAACTCCGCAGAGGAATGAAGCAGGCAAGGAACCAAGCAACCAAAATATGAACAAGCCTTCTTCGTTCACGTTAGAAGGTGCTGTTTTGATTTGTGGGCATCATTTATTTGAGGCTTATCCAGTCTCTCCGCCCTTTAAATGATACAACAACGGAATGAATGAATGAATGAATGAATGAATGAATGAATGAATGAATGAATGAATGAATGAATGAATCTTCCTATAAACAGGGTTTTCGTATTGTGGATAATGTAAATGCATCTCATAAAAAATCAAGTATTAGGTCAGACGTTCGCCTTTGAAGTCGCACTTTTGCTGAAAAAATTATTTTGTAAGCATTACGATTGAACTGCTTCCCTTCACTCGATTTCTGCTAAATGATCATGTGTTTATAAAGCAGCATATTGTGTTTCACCCGCCGTGGTAGCAAGTGGCTATGGCGTTGCATGCGCTGTTGAGCTCGAGGTTGCGGGTGCGATATCGGCCGCGGTGGCTGCATTTCTATGGGGGCGAAGCGCAAGCACGCTCGTGTACTTCGAGTTCGTTAAAGAATACTAGGTGGCCAAAATTAATATGGCGTCCTCCGCTACGGGGTGCCTCATAATAAGGTCGTATTTATGGCATATAAATCCCTAAAATTTAATTATTTATTTCTGCGTTACCAGCACCACGGAAGTAACTCCGAAATCGTGATCTCTTCAACTGCAGGTTCATCGTAACCTCTACACATTAAGTTGCCCA